>NC_142934.1:9463946-9631446 GCF_046866305.1 Octopus bimaculoides | reverse complement strand
TTCTTTTCTTTTCCTTCCCTACTTCAGTGGTTCTCAACCGTTTTTTTTCCTCCCCCCCCCCCCCGGAACCATTTTGATTCTTATTTTACTCTGGTGGATCTCCATAGCCTTTCAATGTTTAAAATCTACTCGTATAGATTACTTCTTTCAAAATTCCTATTTTGCTTTCCACACATTTGACTTTCGTGGTTTGGACCACATGAAACAGAAGAGAAAGAAATCCTGCCGTTTCATGGACCCTTAATACACTACTATGGATCCCTAATTTACTATTTTGCTTGTGTGGACCTCCATAAATCTTCTATAGACCCCGGTTGAGAACCACTGCTCAATATCATTCCTGGCAGTTCTGTTTAGTTTTTACAAGAACCACCTTCATTGAGCTCATTCAAAATTAAATGACAATACATAAAAACGAAGTGGTCTTTATATGGAAATATTAAAGAAAGTTCTTCATTACAAAGCTTCATCTTCCAGTAAACGAATTCCCTTAAGCTTCTTGAGAAAAGGGTTTCAATAAACATCCGTAGGCTTCAAATACTAATTAAGTAATGAAGTTTATACGTGATTTTATTTTCTCTTAATTTTTAAAAATATGATTTAACAGCCAAAAAATTGCATTGTGTATTTTAATAATAATAATAATGATAATAATAATAATAATAATAAAAACATTTCAAAGAGCCACTTACCCTGCCACAAACCTATAAGAATAAAATTAGTAGAAATAGTTTACAAGTTTTATATTACATGGAAACAATAATTTCTTATTCAGTGGTAGAAAGCTAAGCAAAATCGAATAAATTAAGATAATGGGTTTAGAAAATTATAAGCTTCAAGCATTAACCAACACCTTGTAGATAATGTGAAAGAAAGTGGGCAACGAGAGAATGTCAGCCTTAATATATTAAAGCCATTTCATTAAGTGATAATTGGATTATTGGTAATGTTGTTCAGAGAAAAAAAATTACTGATCGTAAGGTTTGTAAAACTTTCCTTCATTTCTCCCATTAATACGTTACAACTCATTGAAAAATGGTTTATAATTCATCTTTGTAATTACAGATACAAGGCTTATGTTTAATCCTTTGGCATTTAAACCGGCCATATCCATCCCGAATATTCTACCTGCTTTATGTTTAAACTGACCAGATTCAGCCTGTCATACCTACGTTACATTCTAAAAGTAATCAATCACTGAAATCTTGAAGTAAAGACATAATGCATGATTAATTCAAAATGAAGTGAATAAATAAATATTACATTAGACAGGACAATCTGAATGCTAAAGGATTAATATTTAAAACAGCCAGATCCAGCCTTTCACACCTACCCTACAATGTCATTCTAAGAAATAAACAATCACATCATTGAAACCTCAAAGCTACAAGATAATGCATGATTAATTCAAAACAATGCGAATAGATTAAGCATTACATTAGACAGAATAAACTGAATGTTAAAGGATTAAGTATATACCTTTTATTTGGCTTATCTATGATAGCTGTGTATATCTATATTGCTAACCTGTACACAGTACTAACAAGCTATACCAATAAAGGTTTCTCATACAGACACAAGGCCACACATTATTGAAGGAGAGTAAAATAGTTGATTCAATCTACCACAGTGCTTTGCTAGTTCTTATTTTATTGATCACCCTCAACAAACGAGACGCAGAATTGACCTCAGAACATAAAGGAGACATAACTATATCCATTTTGTTCGGTGTGCCACCAATTCTGTCATCCATTAATCTGATCGCATTAACTAACAATTTACTTAGAACTGGGCACAAGGCTAATTTCCAAAAATGATAAGTAACGATCTATAAACTTCAGAATATGATAGATTTCAGAAAAATACAATCAACCATAGTGGGATTTGAACTTGGAACATAAACAGATGACAAAAAGTACTTAATCCAAGAACAGGAAACCGTATTTGATGGCATATAAGACATGCATTTTTTCTCAAAAAGACATCTCAAAAAAAAAAAAAATCCATGCAATGTTAAGTTGGGCCGTCATAAGCTTTAATGCACTTTTGCATTTGAATATGCACCTAATATGCTCACGTTTCTTTGATGCCATCAAATATGGTACCTCTTTACTAGCTATGTTGGAAGTACACTCCTTGAAACAATTGTTGTTTTGCCTTTTTTTTTTTTTTTTTTTGGTGGGGTAGGTTACTTTTATCATCATAATGTATGGAAACACACGAGAAAGCCAAAAGCAAAATCTGTAAAACTGAGAAAGAATACCAAATAATCTTCTCTACTTTCGGCACATATTTATCACAATCAGTTACAAGCCGGACATCACAAAATGCGTCTGAACAAACATTGCCGGACATCACAAAATGCGTCTGAACAAACATTGCCGGACATTGCTTAGAAAATATTTTTCATTTTTAACCTCGTATATAGTACACACGAGGGATTTTGACCTTTAAATTTTGGGGAAAAAAATGCAGATTATACTCAAGGATTTACGGTAAACACAGATCAGTGGAGTATCTTTTGAGCTTTGTATTTTAAAATGCCTTCTACCGACTTTCCAACTAAGTAAATGAGACTATATTTAGTACTTCACTCCAAGAAATAAAATCCAACAGCCAGCTATGGTAAATAATTCTAATTTTGGCACAAGGCCAGCAAATTCTAAGGGGAGGGAATTAAGTCGATTACATCAACTTATTTTATTGATCCTGAAAGGACAAAAGGCAAAGTCGACCTCAGCAAAATTTGAGCTCAGAACATAAAAAGCCAGAGAAAAAAAAATGCTCCTAAACAATTTATCCAGCTTACTAATAATTCAAGAATAAGATTGCATCTTGTTCAGAGCCTTCTCATAGGAATGAGCAATATATACAAATGGAATGAAATATCTTCAATTTGGAATTGAAACCAGGCTACAAACTCAATCCATCAGAAGACTACCTCAAGTTCAAAGTGGTTTCCTGCTTAGTACTCATTTTTAAAATATAAAAAAAGTCATTTTTATTTGTCAGTATTTCCCTTTAAATGTTATTTTGAAATAAGATTAGAATATTACTTTATTTTTTTTTTTAATTTTTAATCTGAAATTAGTCTCATCAAAGCAAATGACAATGTTTTGTTGTTTTTTGCCATTTAACAAACTAAATAGAATAATTTTTATGGTGTATTTTGTTTTGTTTTGTTTAGTTTAGTTTAGTTTAGTTTAGTTTTAGCTTCAAAAGCAAAAAGGAAAACAAAAAAAGTATTAATCATAATAAAAAGAAGAAAAAGTTTTTAGTCGGGGGTTTTGTTTTTAGATGTCAAAAGAAGCTATGAATAAAATCAGCAATGAAAAGTAAATAAGAATAAAAAAAAAAAAGAAAAAATAAAGATTACAAAACAGAAAAGGGTAAGTAAAAATGAAGCAAACATCAGTCGAATGCAAATTGTTTTTTCTTATTAAATTTTTAAGCAACGATACGACTAATTTAGTGTAAGGAATAACGATGTGAATAGCTGTTCAGAAATTAACTTAAGCAACTCTATTCTAAGCCACTAAAAAAATAACAATCTGCATGAGGTTAATGATTTAGTTAAACAGCAGCATAATAAGAAGTGATGCAGTTCAATAAGAAAATTGCAGGTTAAGAAGCCAATACAATTAAATTAGGTGAGAAATTTGGTAAACACTTTTAATTTTTTTCAGTATCGAACAATTAATTGAAGGGGAACTTGTCAATGCAGATGTGTATCTGTGTAAGTGTTTGATTATTAGTGTAGAATTTCTTATATAAAAATATATTATAGTCATTCTTGTTTGAGTTAGGATGCCACAAGGTGGGCGGACGGACAGACGGATGGATGGGTGGGTGGGTGGGCAGATGGGTGGGTGGACAGGTGGAGAGAGAGACTGATAAAAAGGCTGGTAGTTTGATAGATAGAAAGAGACAACCAGACACAGACAGATATATATGTATATAACAAGGTGTAGAATTCAAATAAATTTATGCCAGTGGCAGTATTGCTGGGATAGATGGAGATATATATATATATATATATACACACACACACATATATGCATACATATACATGTATGTATAAGTGCAGGTTTGGATGTGTGGTTAAGAAACTTGCTTCGCAATCATTTGTCCTCCTTGCTTCAGTTCCACTGCATGGCACCTAGAGCAAACTTCTTGTATAGCTCAAGGTTAACCAAATCTCAAATCCTTACGATAGCCAGAAACTGAAAGAAGCCTATATACATACATATATATATATATATATATATATATATATATATATATACATACATACATACACATATATATATATATATATATATATATATATATATATATAATAGAATAAGGATTTGGGTAGAATCGGGTACTTGAAATGATATGCACCAGATAGGGCCGGTTAAACCTGTGGTTCCAGCCTATGGTTGGTAAGTATCAAATAGAATATTCCGGCTGTATACACAGAGAAAACCAACCCTATGAGTAGTTAGTGCCTAGGGGCTGGTCCAAAGCACGCATTACGTTGAACTGTGTGTTGTCGGTATACTCTAGAGTGACCGACTAATTGTAAACCCCCTTGGTGCAGTATGTATGTATGTGTGTGTGTGTGTGTGTGTGCATGCATGCGTCTGTCTGTGATCGTCTTGAAAAACTGTTAAGGTATTATTCTTAACATGAAATCAATGGTAGCCTTAATACACAAATAAAGAAATTTTATCCACCAATGCAATGTTGAGCACTCATTCTCATTGTTTGATGTGTGTGTGTGTGTGTGTGTGTGTGTGTGTGTGTGTGTGTGTGTGTTTATTTGTATGTGTAAGTGAATGCTTTGTGTTGTGTGTGCCTTTGTCTAGAAATTGTGCGATGGTTGTAAACAAGCATCATCATCATCATCATCATTTTGCAAGTGAGTTTGTTCATTCCCAGTCTTTCCATGAAGGACGTGTCTGGCCATGGGAAAATACCATCTTGCTTGGTAACAGATGAAGGCTGCCAACAGGAAGGGTATCTAGCCAAAGAAAATCTGCTTCAACAAATTCTGCCTGACCCCAAGCAATGCATAGAAATGTGGACATTAAACAATGACGATATCTATATAATTTATTGTAAATTCTAAATATTTATTTGTACATTGGAGAGTATAAATGCAACAATTTGATCAAACACATTGTCTTTGTTTTTTGGGTTTTTTGCCATTCTTGTTCGATGCAGCAGTTGCAGGCTGGAAGAGGTCCCATGACAGGCCCCGCACCAGATGGCTGGATGAGATTAAGGAAGCTTTCCGGAGGTTCGACATCATTTTGGAAGATGCAGAGGGGCTGGCATGAAAACGCCAGTGGATGAAGAGCACTGGTAGACCTGGTTGGCTATAAAAAAGTTGATGCCTCTGGGACCACTAACTTGGGATGACCCCAGCCGTATCAAGCAAGAGCAATGAGTGAGTGAGTGAGAAAGGGAGTAGCAATTTTCCCTCAAATTTCGCCCTGCTGTTTGTTTACTTGGGATGAAGCATTTTACAGATGAATACTTTATCAGAATTTTCTTATTTTCCTTAGAACAACATGCCTTGTATGTAGGACAAGAGAAATACCAAGACTACAAAATGGCCATATGTTTGATTTTTAGCACTCCATCTTGTATATAAAGCAATGGAAATAATTCCGAAGACCGTATTGAGTTGATAATAGACAAAAAACAACAAGCACGTACAAAACCAGAAAGTAATAAAAGAACTAGAAAAGAAGATATATATCAAAGATACTTAGTAAAGAGCTAAGTAGAAAGTGTTTAAAGTTTTGTACATGTTCTGTAAGATGAGGATCTGCGGCATTGAGTGTTTTAGATTGCAAGGCAGTGTACTGAAGATAATTGACACATAAAGATAGGAATAAGCACAGAATGGCAGAAGCACACTTGCCCTAAACAAAGTCACAAAGTAAAAGGAACGGAAATGTTATTAAGAGAGGTTGCTCAATGTGAAGAAAGCATAAGTGGGGGAAAAAGGCCACACAGAAAAACCGTGTATTAAAGTAGGCAGCAATTTGGTCGAAAGAATGATTAATCTATATTAGATACAGCTTGGCTTTGTGCTAATAAGAAGCATATATAGAGATACAAACACACACACACATACATTTGTAAATATACATATATATATATAGATGTCATCATCATCATCATCATCGTTTAACGTCCGCTTTCCATGCTAGCATGGGTTGGACGATTTGACTGAGGACTGGTGAAACCGGATGGCAACACCAGGCTCCAGTCTGATTTGGCAGAGTTTCTACAGCTGGATGCCCTTCCTAACGCCAACCACTCAGAGAGTGTAGTGGGTGCTTTTACGTGTCACCCGCACGAAAACGGCCACGCTCGAAATGGTGTCTTTTATGTGCCACCCGCACAAGCCAGTCCAGGGGCACTGGCAACGATCTCGCTCGAAAATCCTACAGGAGCCAGTCAGGCGGTACTGGCAACGGCCACGCTCAAAATGGTGCATCTCATGTGCCACCCGCACAAGAACCAGTCCAGGGGCACTGGCAACGATCTTACTTGGCTTGCCGGGTCTTCTCAAAGATATATAAATGTGTTTCGATTTCCTTGCTTGCCTTTGTCAAACTGTCTGACGAAGGTAGGCAAGCTAAAACATCGAAGGCACAGTCAACTTTTTCCTTGTAAAAGCTTAAGAAACATGTACTCAACTAAAAGTATGAAATAATCCTTCAGTTTCATGTTAAAATTGTTTCTATATATAACTTAGCATAAAAACAAACGTTAAAAGATATAGAGGCTTAAGGTAGAGGTGGGAGAGGCCCAACGGAAGATCGGTGGAGGGAGACAAGATGGAAGATAGTTGACAGGGTTAAAATGCATATATAAATGGTTACTCTCTCTTTTACTCGTTTCAGTCATTTGACTGCAGCCATGCTGGAGCACCGCCTTTAGTCGAGCAAATCGACCCCAGAACTTATTCTTTGTAAGCCTAGTACTTATTTTATCGGTCTCTTTTGCAAAACCACTAAGTTACAGGGACATAAACACACCAGCATCGGTTGTCAAGCGATGTTGGGGAGACAAACACAGACACACAAACACACACACATATATACATATATACAACGGGCTTCTTTCAGTTTCTGTCTACCAAATCCACTCACAAGGCTTTGGTCGGCCTGAGGCTACAGTAGAAGACACTTGCCCAAGGTACCACGCAGTGGGACTGAACCCGGAACCATGTGGTTGGTTAGCAAGCTACTTACCACACAGCCACTCCTGCGCCTATTGTATAAGAAATGTTTATATATACACATAATGTGAAGGGATAACATCAACTCCTCATTTATGGTGAGACAAGTGCCAATGAGAGAAAAGCCAACACTAACACTTAAGGTGCACCTATTATATACCTCAGCTCATGAGGACAGGAGGGAAACATTTCCTCAAAACATATCATTTTGAAAATATCCTTCATGAGATTGTTTCAAACATCAAGTGCAAGAGTATTGTTAATAATAATAATATAACAGCATAGTTTCAGGGAAGGTGTTGAAACAGCTGTAAGACAATGAAGATTTGTTTAACTACTAATGTTACAGATTGTCTGCTATTCTTTCAACAAACCTAACACTCATCCTGGGTTAGAAAATATTCAAGGAAACCAGTTGGATCTGCTGCAAACAATGTCGAATTTTCCCCGTGATGTGATTAGCCTGGTGTGCTCTACATCAAATGTCAGACAACATGACAGCCACCAAGCAGAAGCCTTCATCAATGCCAAGTTCATTGTGCAGAATATTCTCAACTCTCTCACATGATATGCGAAAAGCATTGGCTATCTGATTTATAATCAATTGCCCATCATCCACCATCATTTGGTGAACACGATCAATGTTTTCCTTGGTGGTGGAAGTTGCAGCGTGTCCAGAATTTGGGTCACCTTCAAGATTCTCCCTTCACCTCCTACATTAAGCTGCCCCACTTTTTCACAATTGATGAAGCTGAATCATCACCCTCTAATGCAGCAACTATGTCAGCATGAATGTCTTTAAAGGCTAAACCCTTTTTCTGCAGGTTTTTAATGATACCACGACGCCAAATCTTGTCACTACTAGTTACTTTTGAAGTTTTCTTTCAACAGTCAGGCGGGAGTTTATCTGGAAAGAAATAATGCAGTTGAAATTAATGCATGCAAGATTTCACTTCTAGTATCACTCCTTCATAGTCAGCCTACAAACTTTTCAACCCACTCTCGTGTGTATGTGTGTGTGTGTTAATCTGTCACTTGTTTCAGTCATTGGAGGGTTTAGTCATATAAATCCACCCCAGGATCTATTTTTAAGTTTTGGTACTTATTCAGTGCCCTATGCCAAACCATTACAATACAAGGTGTAAACAAACCAACACCGGTTATCATGTAGTGGAGAGACAAACACAATCACATATACATACATGACATACATAAATCATCATCATTTAACATCCACTTTCCATGCTAGCATGGGTTGGACTAAAAAGTGTTGAGGGCCAGCTACGAGACTCGAACTCGCACCTGCGTGATTACACGCCGCGGTGCTCTAAACCTGGCACTGTCGGTTATGACAAGCGTTCCAGCTGATCCTATCAACCAAACAGTGTGCTCATAAAATTAACGTGCAAGTGGCTGAGTATTCCATAGACATGTGTACCCTTAACTTAGTTCTCGGGGAGATTCAGCACGACACAGAATGTGACAAGGCTGGACCTTTGGAATACAGGTACAACTCACTTTTTCCAACTGAGTGGACTGGAGCAAAGTGAAATTAAGTCTCTTGTCCAAGGATACAAATCACCACCGGAAATTGAACTCTCAGCCTTACTATTGCAAGTCAAATATTATAACTCAGCCAGGTACCTTCACACATAAACTGATTCCTATATATTTTCTATTTACCAAATTCTCTTGCAAAAACTATAATAGAAGGCACTTGCCCATGGTACTGTGCAGAGGGATTGAACCTAAAGCTACGTGGTTGCAAAGAGAACTTCTATATCACACTGCCAGGCCTCTACCTACAAACATGTAGGTATGGTTGTGTGGTTAAGAAGCTTGCCTCCCATCCATGTAGTCTTGTTCCTAACTACTAGCTTAATGATAACTAAGTTATTTTACTAAATTCTTTGTTATATCTAAAATTAATTGAAAGAAACACAGATCATCTCAACAGAAATATGGTAACAAAAGGGTTAAAATATATAATAGAGAAACAATTCTTAACTTTTCGATACCGCCTCAGCTGAAACCACCTCTGGTTCTGTAGTACAAATGTCTTGTTTTCATAAGTTCTGAATTAAAATCTTCCACCAAACCTTAGTCACAACTTATGTTCCTAACACCAACTTAATGATAACCGAGTTATCTTACTAAATTCTTTGTTATATTTAAAGTAATTGAAAGAAACACAGAACATTTCGAAATAAATACAGTAATGAAAGGGTTAAACAACCTTGAAATCATATTGCACTCTTCTTAATTTATTGCCCTAGAAAAGATGAAAGGTACAATTGACTGCAGCAGAGTTCGAACTCAGAATGTATAGCCAGAAGAAATACCGTTAAGCATTTTTCCCCCCATGCTAATGATTCTGCCAAAGTACAAGAACCTTGAAATTGAAGTATTCAAGACGTGCAGCATGAAGATGAAAAGAACAACACCAATAACTGGAGCATTAGGCATGATTTTCAAAATATGAAAAGAAACACAGAAGCCATACCATATAATAATAATAATAAATAACAATAATATTAATCATATTAATTTCTTATGCAATCATGTAATAATAATAATGATAATTTCTTATGCAAACATATAATAATAATAATAATAATAATTTCTTATACAAACGTAAGGCCTTGAATTTTGGAGGAAAAAAAAAAGGATCAAACAAATTGACCCCAAGTGGTTGACTGGTACTGATATTTTAACTTCCTGGAACAACGAAAAGCAAAGCTCTCAAAGGAATCAGAACTTGGAACATATAGAGAATTAACTGAATACCATGAGGCTTTTAATTCTTTGCCTTACACTATAAAAAGAAGAAAAAAAACTACTGCTTTACCAGATAGTACATAGGAGCAGTGGCCATACTGGAGCACCTGCAACTAATCTCTCTAATCAAGATTTCAGATTTCAACAAGGATATTTCAGATGAGAATAATTCAACAAGAAAGGAAATAAGCTCAACACTGTTTGTCTCAATGATCATGATGGTAATGATTATATGAGAATAAGCAATCATGAAGGAAAATAAAAAGAACCAATAATATCTGTTTGAAATTTTGGCACAAGGCCAGCAATTTCAGAGGAGGGGGGAAAGTTAATTACATCGGCCCCATTGTTCAGCTGGTACTAATTTCATCGACCCCACAAAAGGATGAATAGCAAAATCGACCTCAGCAAGATTTGAACTCAGAGTATGAAGACAGACAAAAAAGCCACTAAGCATTGTGCCCAGCATGCTAATGATTCTGGTAGCTTGCTGCTTTTAGTTTCGAATTTTGGGACAAAACCCGCAATTTCAAGGGAGGGGGGAAAATCGATTACGTCAACACCAGTATTCAACTAGTACATATTTCATTGACCCCCATCCACAAAAGGACAAACGCAGAGGCATCTGAACTCAGAATGCGAATTCAGAAGAAATGCCACTAAGCAGTTTTTCCAGTGCAGTAACAATTCTGCCAAATCACCACCTTAAACAAAGGCAATAATAATAATAATAATAATAATAATAATGAAGGTTAAGGTCAATGAGGAAAGTACACATGATACCAATAGTAATTTGCCCTTCGTTACATTCTGAATTCAAATTCCGCCGAGCATGCTAATGATTCAGCTAGCTCACCGCCTTAATAATAATTATTACAATAATAATGCCTTGATGCAGTACCATACCCTGGTGCAGTACTGTAGTCGGATGCAGTGCCATGCCCGGATGCAATATCAGGCAGTGGCTCTCATGGCTTCTGATCTTGAATGATTGCAAGTATTACCGTGTACATGATTTTTGTCTTGGGCTGCAGGAAATATTCTGCTCAATACCACAGATTTGCTTGTCAGTTGCTTGACCTTAACCAGTTGAGCATGTCCCTTAATGGCTGACAATATGTGCATCTCTGATCACAAGCAGAAGTAGAGGTGGGAGCAGCATCATAGCCATATGTTGAGAGGAATTCTTTGGGGTTTGAATAACTCACCTCTGGAAACATGGGTGCTTCATTCATCATCCCTAAACAAACCTTATTCAGGGACCTTTTCAGTGGGATGGGCTACTCAACCTGAAGAAAATTCTAACTGGGCTCCACCTGCAAGATCATACACTGTTTATCTTGATATGAGGTCACCACGTCATGCACACATGGTTGTGATGCATGAGCCTGGTGTACCCTTATCAAATGAATAATCATGATGGGTATATTGGGCTTTGTTTATTTGTACCCCAGTGTCACTTAGATGGCATATGCTGCTCTCTCACTCAATAATAATAATAATAATAATAATAATAATAATAATAATAATAATAATAATGACAACAACAACAACATTAATAAAAGCTAAAAATAAAATTAAATGAAATTAAGTTAAATAAGCAAAATATATATTTGGAAGATTCCAATATTACATAACAGAGGGGTCTGCAGGAAATGAAGGCTGGGAGGTATGAGAGTAGGAGGAGGCAGAGGATGAGGAGGAGGAGGTCAAAGTGCATTGATTACCTAATGTCTGTGTTGGAAGTAGGGATATCAAAGCGCAGGCAGTTTTGTTGGGTTTTCTTGTATTATTTGTTTGATTGTTTGTTTATTGCCCCGAGACACAATTTAAAAAAAAAAAAAAAAATAGAAGCCTTTGACCGGGATCAGCATGTGCCCCCATTTGGTCAATGAGAGAGAAAATTTTGATTACCTACCACTGTAAAAATGGGGTAGGGAGTGCATCCCGGCATTGTAGAAGCCATCTACAAGGATATATAAAAGTCGGGTCAGTTGGTTTAATAATATTTAACAAGTTGAACACATTTACAAAGTCAGCTTAGCGTACGAAGTAGATTTTGTTCTGTTTTGTTGTTGTTGTTTTGGGTTGTTTTTGTAGCAGTTTTTTTTTCTTTTCTTTCTTTTTTTTTTTTTCAAGTCATCGGTTCACGAAAGATTAAAGGTTTTAAAGTGTTAACCATTTTTTGATACCAACCCACTTGCAACTGCCTTTGGTTCTAAGACATTAATTCCTGTTCTAAATTGATCTAAACCAAAACCTTCCATGAAAATCTTCACATTAATCTATGTTCCAAACACCAGTTTAACGACATAGCTATTTTCTAAAGTTTTATTTTCATAATTAATGGCAGCATAGTTCACCAAAAAATATGGTAACAAAGGAGTTAAACCCACAGTCCTTTCCAATATTTGGATCTATCTACTTTGATACTGTATCAATTTTAGATTTTATCCTTTTCCTATGTTTTTCGATCATCTACATTTGTTTGCAGTTTATGTATTTTTATGTACTTTATTTTTATTATTTTCATATTATTTTACGTGTACTAATTTCTTTGTTATTTTTTTCTTTCCTTTTCTGTTTCCATTCATTTGAAGGTGCTTGGCCCCGCGGTTAGGGTGTTGCACTTGGACACAGTTGTGGTTTCGATTCCCAGACCAGGTGGTGTATTGTGTTCTTGAGCAAAACACTTCATTTCACATTGATGCTGCTCCAATCTATTCAGGCATAAAGGAGTAACCCTACGACAGATTGGCATCCCATTCAGTGGAACTGTTGTGATTTCGGTCACTTAGGTGCCATGGAAACTTGGCAACTGGCCCTAAGATTTCTAGGACTCAAGACAATAATGTCCTTCCATATATTCAAAAACTAAAAATAAAAAATAAAGCTTATTTTAATTAACCTTTAGCACGCTCTAGACACATCATGTCGACGTAGGAGTTTTCTCCCCTCTCAATGCAACTCAATGTGACTGCAGCTAGAGGGGAGAAACCTCATCTGGCAACATGGTGCATCTTCAGTGTGCTAAAGGTTAGTCAATTTCTAATATGGTACATGGCCATGCATTTTGTAGTGGAGGGATGGGGATTTGAACTTCAAATGGAATCGAGTCCATGATTATCACTGGATCTTGTTTAGGCCTGACCAGGATAAAGACAAAGTCAGCACTGGAAGGGTTTGAACTACAAATATAGAGCAACAAAACTAAACATGGTAAAACTTCTATTAGTGTGACACTCCACAGCATATCTGCCAAATTGTGCTTTTATAAGTAATTAATAGTAGTAATAATGATATGTATATATTAATTAGGAGGTATGAGACATTTCGGCATGGCTGTTTTGGCGCCGTCTATTTGGCATCACTGATTCAATGCTGACTTATTTGACATCAGACATTATAATTGCTCATTTGTTCCGTCTCTCGCCTGACTGACTCTCTCTCTCTCTCTCTCTCTCTCTCTCTCTCTCTCCCCCCCCCTTCAGTTTAAGTGTGTACCAATGTTTGTATGTATATGTAATTGCTTTCTCTTTATTTCTCTCTCTCCCTCTCACTATATATGTCAGCAGCTATGATTGTGTGTGTGTGTATATATATATATATATATATATATATATCTGTTTATGTATCAACCTCTATGTATGTGTAACATCTCTCTTCCACTCTCTCAGTTTCTCCCATTTTCTCACAATCCTCTCTTTCACTGTCTCTCTCTTTCTCTATCTGTTTCTCTCCTCTCCCCCTCTCTCACTCCCTCTTTCTCAGTTTCTCTTTTTCTCACTCTTTCTCTTTCTCTCTCTCTCTCTCTCCCACACTCTTTCCCTCTCTCTTGTCTGTATGTGTATATTCTGATTACACATGCATGTTTGTGTGTGCTTCTAGTGCCAAAAAGTACCACCATCAAAGCAAGCTGAATGCCCATCCAATCAGGCGTGCCAAATCGTCAGCATCAAAACAGCCACACCAAATCACGCCAACATGTTAATTAGGATGTAAAGGAAAGAAAAGGATTTGTGTGTGTGTATATATGCGTGTGTGTTTGCATTTAATTTTTACTGTTAATTCAACTAAGTTATTAAAGAAGTTAAGAGCAGAACTAAGACACAGGAGAGAAAAAAAAATATAAAGAAAGAAAAACAGAAAAGTTTTAAAAATTATAACAGAAAACAGACAGAAAAGAAAGAGAAAACAAATGATTAATAAAATATTAATTAATTAAAAAAAAAAAATAATAATTTGAAAAGCAAACATGATCTGTAAGACAGAAATATTTGCAGCATTTAGAGAGAAAAAAAAAACTCAATGTTTAGAATAAATGCAAAAAACATAAAAGAAGCAACAAAAAGCATGAAAACAATAGTGAAATAGCGAACATTGAAGAAAAGTAACAGGTTTTGGGGGTTGTTTTTATTAAGGGAGTGTGGTATTTAAGGTTTGCTATAGCATTTAAATATATCCTTATCTATCCCAGTCAAACTGGGCTGGCACTAAAGACATACAAAACTTTGCAGTTCAGAATGGTTTTTTTATTATATATAATTTTGTATGCAGTAGTACCTCGGTTTACAAACACTCTAATCACGAATAAACCGTGCTTTATATATCCATATATATATATATATATCTCCATATATATATATATATATATGGATATATATATATATATGATACAGAAATAAATTTATTTCTCAAACGCATGATAATGCTATAAATAGCGTGATCAAGATAAATTATTCATATAATGCAGAAAAATACGTTACCGGCCAGCCATGAGACTCGAACTCACATCTCTGTGATTGACATATATATATATATATATATATATATATATATATATATATATATATATATATATATATATAAAGCATAATTTATTTGTGATCAGATGTATTTGTAAACCGAGGTACTACTCTGTGTGTGCGTGTGTGTGTGTGTGTATGTATATATATATATATATATCCAATGACAAGAAGGCGACAAGGAAAATTCTTTAACACATCTTTAATTATAAGTTACAATTGTTTCTGTACCATCTCTAGATGATACGGAAACAATCGTAACTTATAATTAAAGATGTGTTAAAGAATTCTTAGATTATTTACTCTTCGCCAAACCCATTTGATGGTGTAATTGTCATGCAACTTGGATTTACTACGCCTGAAGAATTCTGGGTTTGGCCAGGAACCAAACAGCATTGATAGCCCAGTATTCGAGTCAAGTGTTTCTCTGGAAATACTCAACTTCACACCTCACCTGACCTTAGCCATTTCCTCCATACTATATGTGTGTGTGCGTGTGTGTGTGTGTGGCTTACTGTTCTGTTAAGATAAGATCAAGAAAAAGATTACTTGGAGACATACAGCATGTTTTAAAAACCTGCCTAGACACATGTTTCCACAGCAAGAAACTATTAGCGGCTAGTATCTCTATACTTTGTACATTAAATTATATTTATCTCTCACACTGGATAGAGTACATTTTTTTGTTGATCTTACCTTAATGGAAAAGTAAACACTGTGTAAGAAATTATGATAAACACAAGTTTATACCATTTGTACTCTATGTACATTCCATTATTGTGGTCGTTTGGAACGTGTGCATTCAATGTTCCAAGTGCAAGAGGATGCTTAATCATAACAGATTTCTATATTTGCTCTGCATATCATAACCAGTAATACTGTTGTACATAGTCGTAAACAAACCACTATAATGGAAGCAGGCTGGATGATGATAGTCTAAATGGAGCTCTAAACTAAACAGTAGCAATCGTACATCTAACAGCACACACAAGATGTACTATCTAAGTGACCAAAACCTTTAATGATATGCCATGCTTGAGAAGACCCATCAAGCCAAGTGAAGTTGTAACTGTGGCCAATGTCAGTACCGCATACCTGGAACCTGTGCCGGTGGTACGTACAACGCACCCTTCGAGCTTTGAGCCTCATGGTGGCAGTAACAAGTGACCAAGACCTTTGGTAATATACCATGCTTGAGTAGACCTGTCAAGCCAAGTGAGATTGTAGTCATGGCCGATGCCGGTGTTTCATAACTGGCACGTAAAAAGCACCCACTAGACTCTTGGAGTGGTTGGCATTAGGAAGGGCATCCAGCTGTAGAAACCACGTCAAATAAGGTTGAAACCTGGTGCAGCTCCCCAGCTTACCAATTTCCAGACAAACTGTCCAACCCATGCAAGAATGGAAAACGGATGTTAAACGATGATGATGGTGAGATATATATTTGTCTATATATCAATATATGTATCTAGACATATACAGCCATGTCAAGTACCATACAATGTAAATTCTAGATTTATTAAAATCATTTCTACCTCTAGACAATGTATGATAATTAACAAATGGTTCTCCTTCTGAACCGGAACTGGCCTTAAATATCATCCAGTAATTATGATACGTCATTTAGAGGGAAGGATAATTTTAATGAGTCAAGAATTTATATTGAATTGCATTTGATATACTTGTATTTGTCTACGTTGCTTGAATCCATGCTACTGGCTACTGAGTTATTTTCTCTTAGCTCATTTTTAATATACATACATATGTATGTATATATATATATATATATACACACATACATATATATATATATATATACACACACACACACACACACACACACACACACACACATATATATATATATATACACACACACACACACACATACAATCTATACATACATATATAATGTGTGTGTGTGTGTGTGTGTGTCTGTGTGTGTGTGTGTGAGCATACAGCTATGAGGATACAGCTATAAATAGTTGTACTGACAATGGCTATGATATAGAATTGTAAAAAAAATCAGCAAAGCTTATGTTTTAAGACCAGACCATTCTGTAAAGGATAGACAAGGATGTTATCTAAATTTCTTCAGAATTTTTAATTATTTACTTTCTTTTTATTATGAATTTGAAATTATTGATGAAGACATTGAAAAAAGAAAAAAAAAAATAACAAAAAAAAACACACACAAAATAATGAAGTGAAAATATGTAATGAGTTAGTTAATGAGTTGAATTAATGAGTGAGTGAGTTAAAAAGTGAGATAGCATGTTTGTGAATGAGTGAGTGAATGAGTCAATGCTATCACAACTGGGTTGTTCAGAGTTACTATTTGAAAGTATAGTTTGAAGAGCTTGGCTTCGTGTTATGTTATCAACAGCAAATCACCCACAAGGCAGAACGCATCCCATTCCAAGCGACACTCATACAAGAACTTCAACAGAACACAGCACACTAATAAAGGAAAACACTTACCAATGTACACAATATGTGAGACTCTCATAGCAAATAGCTAACTGTATTTCCACACAATGTATATTTACACCTTGGTCAACTTGGCTATTTGAGAAATTAGTGCCTCAACTATGGACACAGTGCAGTGCCGGTAATATGACATAAACCATAGACCCTTCACTTAGCAGTCTGACATGTTACCAAATCAGCCAGCTGCAACTCTCAAATATAAAGCAATGGATACTTTAAATTTACAAGTCTATGTTGTAAAATTATATTGTGGTATCCATTGTGTATATAGGCAAAATGGTCTTCATTATGTTTTAAAACATGATTTGAAGTGAAGTAGATAAAAAATGATAAGTCAATTTTTAATTATTGAAGTGTCCTGCCACCCCATCATGAACAAATGGTTATAAAAATAACCAGTTTTTATATCTTTTGACTATTCAAAGCCTAACTGAAGGTGAACAACAAACCTCATCTAGGAACGACAAGCAAATGACGAAGTTTTGTAAGACACGTCATTTATATGATGTATTACATCATGAAATGTAGAGAATTCTGGAAAGTACCTTAGTATCAAAAAAATGAGTTAATTAGGTTCCTGTGTCTCAAGTGCACACACAGTGCCAAGAATACTCGGTGGGCTTACACTAAGGGTCAAGGCAAAGAAGAATCATTTTGTACAGAAACACTACAAAAAATACCAGCAGCACATTTGAACTAACAGCCCATTGGTTCACAGGTCAATCCTTAGTAACTCAAGCAAATTTGAACTTACAACCCACTCAAGTAATTCAAAAATTATTACAAAACAGTTCTTAATGTCTTCGCCAGATCTAAGCTGTGTCTTCAACAAATGGTTACTGCAATGGTTTTGAAACAATCTATCCCTCGGTTATTCCAAAACAACAATATCTTTCTCACTGACACTTCACTGTAACTGTCTTCACAATAATCAATGACTAGTATGTGCTGAGCAAAAGTATCTTTAACAACAATGAAGAAAAACTACACAAAGACAACTAAACCTAATGCAACAAAAACCTGAACAGATCTATTTGTCATAAAGGTGTTATGACCACAAACAACAAAGCAAGCAAGCAAAAAACTTTGAAGTCACAGTCGACCTTTTCTTTGTAAAAGTTCAATATACATGTACTCAATGAAAAAGTATTGAATACCCTTTCAGTTTAATGTTAAACTGCTTATTATATATAACTTGACACAAAAGCAAACACACACACACACACACACACACACACACACATGTGGATTTAGCTGATGTTATGATGTCATTGAACAGTAAATGGAAGCTATACCCATTCAGGATAAATTAAATAAGATACCAGAATTCAAGAATAGACTGAAGTTCCATTACATGTCTTACAGAGAAACTCTACATCATTTACCCTCTGCTACTCCAAACCAAAACAAAAGAAGGGAAATAATTTCAACTTGTTAAAACCATTAAAATTTTTCCTCGGGTATTTCAAAGATGACCCTCCTGTATGATACATGAGAATGGATACCAACAAATTTTTCATCAAATACAAACAGTAAGGCTTATACTTTACACCATTATTTGTTATTCCTTTCTATTCCACTGATGTACACAGACACCAAGCTTTCATTCAATCTGGCTGAATGAAACCATGCTGGAAATGGATGTGCTCAGTGTCTGACAAATTTACCAATCTGGCTGTGATCCATATTTCAACCATGTCTCAGGGCATGTTTGGTAGGACTATGTACGCTGAATTTATAAACTGCATTTATGAATCAAATTTCTAGTGCGATATTATTAATTAATTACCGAAACATATGTAATAGACGAAACAAAGGAATACTAAGTTCATGTCCATAGTTTGTTTCTCTCAACTCTAGCAGTGGCAACATCTTGAATGAAGCTGCAAGGATATAGTTAACCTCAGTGCAGCTGAATCAACAGGACGCAAACGGACACCACATCCTAGGATATCTTTGCAGTAGAAACATATGCCAGACAGACGTTTAAAGAGAATATCATCATCATCATCATCATCATCGTTTAACGTCCGCTTTCCATGCTAGCATGGGTTGGACGATTTGACTGAGGACTGGTGAAACCGGATGGCAACACCAGGCTCCAATCTAATTTGGCAGAGTTTCTACAGCTGGATGCCCTTCCTAACGTCAACCACTCAAAGAGTGTAGTGGGTGCTTTTACGTGTCACCCGCACAAAGGCCAGTCAGGTGGTACTGGCAACGGCCACGCTCAAAATGGTGTCTTTTATGTGCCACCCGCACAAGAGCCAGTCCAGGGGCACTGGCAACGATCTCGCTCGAAAATCCTACAAAGGCCAGTCAGGCGGTACTGGCAACGGTCATGCTCAAAATGGTGCATTTTATTGTGCCACCCGCACAAGAGCCAGTCCAGGGGGCACTGGCAACGATCTCGCTCGAAAATCCTACAAAGTCCAGTCAGGCGGTACTGGCAACGGCCACACTCAAAATGGTGCATCTTATGTGCCACCCGCATAAGAGCCAGTCCAGGGGCACTGGCAACGATCTCACTTGGCTTGCCGGGTCTTCTAACGCACAGCACATTTCCAAAGGTCTCGGTCAGAATATATTGTAATAAAGATAGTAATAAAAATTGTTTAAATGTATAATGCTCCATATTTATTTTAATGTCTTATATTGAACCTTTCAGAGGAGATGGCAAAGAACCAAGATACCTGGCACCTTGCTGTACTGAAGAAGACCCGTTCTCCACAACAGAAGTGTTAAGGCCACATTCCCTGGTGAAGAGGATTGGCCTGTAAGAGCCCTGTGCCGGTGCCACTTTAAAAGCACACATAGCGACACCACATGAAAGCACTTGTGCCAACGCCATGTGAAAGTACTCATGCTGGTACTGTATTAAGAGCACCCAGCATAAAGTGGTTGGTATTAGGAAGTGCATCCAGCCATAGAAACCTAGCTAAATCAGACTGGAACCTGGTAAAGTTCTCCGGTTTGCCAACTCTGGTCAAACCATCCAACCCATGCCAGCATGAAAAACAGACACTAAAGGATGATGATGGCACACACATTTGGATGTCCAAGCAGAAAAAGGAGTATTCTTCACATTTAGTGGAGCTAATTTATTCATTTAAAACTAATTAGTCACTCCTGCAATACCCTACCTTTCTTATTTGGGACATTTATTATCAAGTTGTGTCATACCACAAGTTTGAATCACTTTCTTCTAGAGCACAAGTCCCTTCAAGTCCCTTAGTATCATTTCAGAAGTCTGCATTTCTTATTGCTTTCATTTACACTTCTGCATTACACTCTTACCCATTTGTGAAAAACACCAAGGGGCACTTTGGTGTCATACTCCTCTTTTATTAAAGATTCTTCCATGCTGTTTTCGTGCAACAGCAAGGAAGCTCAGGACTTGGTTATTTCAATGAGAACATTCTACCATGGCAGATACCGGTGTCATGCAAATTGGCACCCGTGCCAGTGGTGCATAAATGCACCCAGGTGTCATGCCGGTGGCACATAAAGCACTCATTACACTCGCAGAGTGGTTGGTGTTAGGAAGGGCATTCAGCTGTAGAAAACCATGCCATGTAGGCAGATATGAAGTCTTAACCCTTTTGATATCAACCCAGCCGAAACTGCCTCTAGTTCTGTAGTACAAATGTCTTGTTTCCATAAGTTTTGAATTAAAATCTTCCACCAAACCTTAGTCTCAATTTATGTTCCTAAGTTATTTTACTGAATTCCTTGTTATATTTAAAATTAATTGAAAGAAACACAGAGCATCTCAAAATAAATAAGGTAACGAAAGGGTTAATATTTGTAAGGGAATTTGATATTTACTTATTGAATTGACACAGTGTTACCATATAAACTTCACAAATGAACGAAACACAGAAATCAATAAACATGATTGGGCAATTCAGAAGCATCGAGATAAAATCTCACTCTGAGTTGGACCAATCTTTACAGTTACTGCCTACCTCCTCTTCCCTTGTCCATTCTCCCACTTATACACTCTTACAAACCCTTCACCCTCTCACCCACACTTTATGTTCCTCTGTCCCCACTCACTTCTACCTTGATGGGGAAGGTGTCAGCTGGACACCTTGTCCTTACTATTTATCCCTTTGCAGCCTCTATTGATCACTCTCATCCCTTATACCTTAACCCCTTCATCTACTAGTGTAAAGCCTCTTCCCCACCTCAGGTTTTGCAGTCCTGCGAAATACATGGCAACATTACTTGAGCTGGTGGTACAAAAAAAGCATCAAGTACATACTGTAATGGGTTGGCATTAAGAAGAGCAACCAGCCATAGATACCATGTCAAAACAAACAGTGATGCATGATGCTGTCCTTAGACTCTTCAGGTCCTCTCAAACCACACAAACCATGCCACCATGGAGCATGGGTGTTAAACAATGTTGATACACCGAGAACATCATCATCGTTTAATGTCCACTTTCCATGCTGGCATGGGTTGGACGATTTGACTGAAGACTGGCAAACCAGATGGCTGCACCAGGCTCCAATCTGATCTGACAGAGTTTCTACAGCTGGATGCCCTTCCTAATGCCAACCACTCTGAGAGTGTAGTGGGTGCTTTTACATGCCACCGGCATGAGGGCCAGTCAGGCGGTGCTGGCAACGGTCACACTCAAGTGGTGGTTTTTACATGCCACCTGCACAAGAGCCAGTCCAGTGGCACTGGCAACAACCTCGCTCGAATGTTTTTTTCACGTGCCAGTAAGGCAACGCTGGTAACGAACACATTCGAATGGTGCTTTTTACATGCCACCGGCATGGAAGCTAGTTAGCTGCTCCGGCAGCGATCATGCTCGGATGGTGCTCTTAGTGCTCCACTGGCACAGGTGGTAGCTTAGCGGTTATGGTATTTGGCTCACAATCATTAAGGTTTCGGATTCAATTCCTGATGGCACATTGTGTCCTTGAGCAAGATACTTTACTTCTCATTGCTCCACTGCACTCAGTTGGCAAAAATAATTCTTACCTGTAACTCAAAGGGCCAGCCTTGTCACACTCTGTGTCACGCTGAGTCTCCCTGAGAACTACATTAAGGGTACACGTGTCTGTGGAGTGCTCAGCCACTTGCATGTTAATTTCACAAGCAAGTTGTTCAGTTGATCATATTAACTGGAACACTCATTGTCATAACCAATGGAGAACCAGAATGTATGTGTGTGGAGGGGGTGTTTCATGTGTGCACAGTTAAGTGAATAACTGTTACTAGTAAGATTAGTACTCCAAGTACAGTATCATTATGAAGTCGTCAACAACCAGTAAAGTGGTGTGGTTACTAGTCTATACTAGTAGTATTAACAGTTATGATACTGTGATATATAGAACATTTGCTTTGTGTTAACCTAGGGTAATAAAGTGTTCCCCATAACTGATAAATGCTGGATCTGGCTTCTCACATCTAGCCTATAATGTCATTCTAAAAAGAGATAATTACCGAATCTGAAATTTCAAAGCTATAATATAACATACGACTACTTCAAAGCTGTGAATAAATAAGCATTACATTTGACAGAATGATCTGAACACTAAATGGCTAGAACTAGTTGGTAGCTTTTATTACCCTCACGACCAAATCAACAACGAAGGTAGGTTTTTTCCAGGTGTATAATAGCTACAGTGAGAACAAGGTAGGAAAAGTCTGAGAAGTTGTCGCTATGCTGACATCAAAAGAAATCTCTCTCCATGAATTATATAAGTGTGTTACCTGTGTATGAAGTGAGACATTGAAAGACAGTGAAACATGGACACTGAACGCAGAGGGTGTGTGAAGGCACATTCTCTACATACAACGTATGAAATGTATGGGGAAAAAAAATGAGGCAAGCATACTCTGCTCGATGTGTAAATGTTAGTGTGCATGAACGATGGAGCACGAATGAGCTAACAGGACAGGAAAAATAAAATGTGGATAAGATAAATAAGATGGAGCATACAAGAGAGACAACTGATCTGGTAGGGGGTTGTGTATGGACAATGGCATATGAGTAAAGACTTCCAACTTATCCAAATGGAAGGGGAAGCCTGAGTGAAGGTATGTGAAGAAGTAGTAATAGTAGTAGTAGTGCAGGCTCATCTTGTGAGGAGGCTTGGCCTCGAAATGGAGATGACAAAGAAACATAACAAGTGACATGGCTGGTAGTGTGTTGGAAGTGACACATCCAACCCATGAAGGCATGGAAAAATGGACATAAATATGATATGAATATGATGACAATGATATATATGTGTTTGTGTGTATACATACATACACATACTATAATATTAATATAACATATACATATATGTATATACATATATATATATATAAATATATATATGATACATATCTATAATGTACATATATATATAATGTACACACACACACATATATATAGATAGATAGATATGTATATACATGCCTGTATGTGTACATATATGACATGTATATATACATATACTCAAATATATGCACGTGCAAATACATATATACATATACACACATATATATATTTATACAGCTATATATATATATATATATATATATATATATATATATATATATATATATATATACACACACACATACACATATATACATGCACACATATATACATATATATATATATATATATATATATATATATTATATCAGTGACTGATGAGTAGTGAACAACACAAACCAAGCAAGGGTTGTCGAACATCCATCACTTGTTGACGTTTTGCAGGAGGTTCATTCCCCATGGCTTGCATCTCCTTGGCTTTCACGGCTTGCTGAAGTTTGGCCTGCAAACACACAAGATGGACAACAAGGGCAAAAGCTTTTAATTTTTACATTTTTTTTTGTAATTCAAGACAGGTGAATTGTTTGAGAGAAAGAGGGTAGGAGGTGTGATGTTGATACAGCAGTGGTGGTGGTTGTTTCTGTGGTGGTATTGGTGGTGGTGGTGTAGAATTGCGATTCGTGCAAAGTGTATAGAAGGGCACTGGCCGATAAGGTGAATGTGGAGAGTCTCTGGGAAGAAAGACGACTAAATGGTAAAATGCAATGCTTCAGAAATAACAAGCTTGGTGCTTATACATGTTTATATCTGTATAAGAATGAGGTTACTGGGAGACATGCAAGATGTAACAGCTGTGTGGGTACAGATGTAGGAATTTAAGAGGTAAATATATGGAGGTCAATCAGTAAAGGAAGGTGATTTAGTGCACATAGTGTGTTAAGTGAATGATAGGGGTGCGGTGGTTGAGTGCTTGAAGTACAATTGGTTGTGTGGCGCTGTGTAGCAGAATCTGGGTGGTGTCGAACAACAGTATTTGAGGACCAAATTGTGTGACAGCAAGAGTTTTAACTGATGGGTGATAAAACTGCATCAGTTGAACAGTAGAGGAGTGGTGGTCTATTGGGAGAGGTATGGTGGAGTGGTAGAAGGTAAAAGGTAACCTTCTCAAGTCATGCCAATTCATAGGGGTCAGTTTCCCAGGTCGCATAGCATATATATAATATTCCCCACCTGGATGGTCCATCACAGGTGCAAGTCATTTTTGCCAGCTGAGTGAACTGGAGCAATGTGAAATGAAGTGTTTTGCTCAAGGGCACAATGTGTCACCTGGTCCAGAAATTGAAACCACAATCTTACAATCACGAGTCTGACTCCCTAACCACTAACCCATGTGCCGCCACAGTGGAAGAAGTTAGGTGAGGTGAGTGGTTAACTGTAACAGTAGGATAATAGAGATGTGCAAGCGAGGGCTCATGGTATGTTGATAGTGAGTGCAGTGTTTATTTGGTTTGCATGCAAGGTGGGCAGTGAATCAAGGATAGAA
This sequence comes from Octopus bimaculoides, assembly GCF_046866305.1. Taxonomy (NCBI): domain Eukaryota; kingdom Metazoa; phylum Mollusca; class Cephalopoda; order Octopoda; family Octopodidae; genus Octopus; species Octopus bimaculoides. Next base: position 9,606,295 of record NC_142934.1, on the reverse strand, counting down.
AATAGAATGTTGCTTACTGTAGGTTAGTAGTAGGCATAAGGTTAAGCTTCAGACAAGTGCAAGTTGAGTGAAAGATGTGATAGAAGTGTAGCACAGGACAAGGCCTTTGAATGGGTTAGACAAAAGCAAGCTGGGCGGTCAGCGTGACAGATTTGTTGAAGAGACAGCTTTTGAATGGTGGAGGTATAGCGATTGAGCGAGGGTAACAGTTAAGAATCAGAAGTTTTAGACCACTGGCAAAGAGGTACTTGGTTACAAAAAAAAAAAAAAAAATTCTACAGGCATCATTTCACATCCTTATACAGAGGTTAATTGATCTAATTCCACAGTCGATACAGCTAAAAAGAAAAAAAAGTTAGAGAAAACAGATGGGTGGGGAGCCCACAATCACTACTGATGGTTGAAAAATTAACATTGAGGGGAATATCCAGCCATAAACTATTTCAACAACATCAAACAAACATCTAAATTTGCAGGCTCATCCTACCTATGCTTCTCAAGTAAAATAATAATCCTTTTTATTATAAGCACAAGGCCTGAAATTGGGGGGGGGGGCAGTTGATCAGATCGACCTGAGTACGTAACTGGTACTTAATTTATTGACCCCGAAGTGATGTAAGGCAAAGTCAACCTCGGCAAAATTTGAACTCAGAACGTAAAGACAGAAGAAATACTGCTACGCATTTTGCCATGCGTTGCTAACGATTCTGCCAGCTCGCTGCCATTATATACAATATAATTATAATAATAATAATAATAATAACCCATTCTACAATAGGGACAATGTCTGTAATTTGGGAGAATAGAGGCAATTGATTACATCAATTCTAGTATTTGACTGGTACTTATTTAATCGACCTCAAAAGGATAAAAGGAAAAGTCAACCTTGGTGGAATTTGAACTTAGAATGTAAGTAGTAGTAGTAGTATCGAAAGAGTGCATTACTATAGGTGTGACTATGATTGCTGATATGAATGTAATGGTAAAAAACAGGGGGAAAAAATAGAAAAATAGCAAGACTTAGCAAAGAAAATACAAAAACTGTGTGTGGGGGGGTTCTGCAAAAGTAATCCCTATAAGTTATCTTTGTGTTTGTTGCCACCCCACCTCACCATCCCTTGACAACAGGTGTTGGTTTGTTTATGTCCCTGTAACATTAGTGGTTCAGCAAAAGACACCAATAAAATAAATAACACACTTAAAAAAAAAAAAAGTAGTGGGGCTGATTTGCAAGGAGTGGGGGGTGGGGGTGGAGGAGGCTGAAAAGTTCAGAGGCTGACTATGAAGGAGTGATGCTAGAGCTGTGAAATCATGCATGCATTAATTCCAAATTCTTCTTTTTAATAACTGCATTGTTTCTTTCCAGGTGAACTGGCATCTGATGGCTCAAAATTCAGTATTTTTAGTTATACTTCAGTCTGACATATGCTCCAATCCTATTTAGTTGATGCATTTCTAAAGGAGTCTTTAGGTGGTTAATTGACGCACAAGAAACAGCAGCCACACTGCTTTCCAACTCATACGTAACTGTCATAGAAAAGAAAATATACACTTGATAATACAGTCCTAACTATACAAAAACAGTTGAAACACTTTTGACCATAAATCTACTCCAGGCAAAGACAAGATGGTCTCAACCAGAACACTATTGACCATAAATCTGCTAAATTGGGACTTCCTCAGACTGAACAAAAATGGCATGTATCACGGTCTTTTGTATACAACTGAATTGTATATTCTTTTGTAAAACAGAGTTTTAACTGCTCTTTTTCTTTACATCTCTCAGTTCAGCTGAAATATACCTGGATCTTAACTCAGAAAATGCAATAATAGAAATCTGTTGTAAAAAAAAATAGAAGTCAAATAATAGAGGTGTAATACTGTATGGTAATTAAATTGTATAGTAATTAAGAACATTTTTTATATCATTGGTTTCTTTTCAGAGAAAGAGCTTGTGATCTTAGTGAGAAAAACATGCAAGGAAAGCAGAAAGAGAAACAGTAAACGTAGTACAAATAAATAGGCAAGTCTTTGCACTATGTGACACGAAGAGAGAATATTTGGTAAAGAAAGCACCAGATGTAATTAGCCACACAGGTAGAGAGGAATGGTGAGGTAAAGGAAAAGCAGGCAAGAAAAAGAAAATATTTAAAGGGTACAGAGAGAGATCGGGAAATGAGGTATGTAGGCAGATGTAGAATAAATACTGTTTTAAGAGGAAACAAGACAACACCGAAGAAAAAAGAAAATGAATGAATGGTATTGGCTGGAATTGTTTGGACAAAGCAAAGTTCTCCAAGTTTGGATATTATTAAATTCTTCTAACCTAGTGTAACATAATTAATACAAGATTAACTCTTTTACTTGTTTCAGTCATTTGACTGTGGCCATGCTGGAGCACTGCCTTTAGTCGAGCAAGTCGACCCCAGGACTTATTCTTTGTAAGCCTAGCACTTATTCTATCACTCTCGTTTGCCAAACCGCTACATTACGGGGGACGTAAACACACCAGCATCAGTTGTCAAGCGATGTTGGGGGATAAACACACAAACATATACACACACATACATATATACACACACACACATACACATATATACGACGTGCTTCTTTCAGTTTCCGTCTACCAAATCCACTCACAAGGCTTTGGTCGGCCCAAGGCGACAGTAGAAAGACACCTGCCCAAGGTGCCATGCAGTGGGAATGAACCTGGAACCATGTGGTTCGTAAGCAAGCTACTTACCACACAGCCACTCCTACGCCTGTTTCGAATTTTAGCATGAGGTCAGCAGTGGCCTCCCCTCTTCAAAGCTGGATAGTCTCAAACAACTTCTACTCACTCACTTTCAATTCATTCATCTTCTCTCTTCTTGAAATCCATTTTTTGTGTTCACTCTCCAGGACCCATACCAACTACTTTGCTCAGTTTTTTCTTATCTGTGTCTCTCAAACACTATCACACACCCTCTCATTATTAAAGAATTACTGTAATTACATACTTTAACTGTTTAGCATTTAAACTGGCCATATCCAGTCCAAATATTCTCAGTATTATGTTCAAACTGACCACATCTATGTGGTCACATCTATGCTACAATGTCATTCATAAATTAAATAATCACATAATCGACATCTCGAAGCTATGAGCTAATGCATGATTAATTCAAAACAATGTGGATAAATAAGAATCCCATTTGACAGAATAATACGAATGCTAAATGGTCAAAGTAGTGGATTTGGTACAAGCACTAGAGCCCTTGGTTAAATATCATTTGACCATAGAAAATATACCTCAGAAACTCCTGTCCTATCCATGCAAGATTGGAAAAAGGATGTTAAATGATGATGAGGTAAGAATACTTGGAATAAATTACTTCATGAACATCCGTATAAATTTCAGAATTTTCAGACATATTCACTCTACCTTGCTATCTAACAAAGAGGAGAAACTGTTCCTTTGTTTTCGTTTTTTTTTTTTCTCTTTTTTTTTTTTGTCTTTTTATGATTATGAAATATGAAAAAATTAAATACAAACAAACTAAAATAAAAGTTTAAAAAGTAACATGAGATTAATTCAGAAACTGAACCTACCATGTTAGTTTGGCCTTGATCCATAGACATCTGCGGTTGAACTTGTCCAGTAACAAGGCTCATCCCTCCTGGCATCTGGTAACCATTCCAAAATGAATGAAAGGGAAGGAAAAGAGAACAAAAGATACTGATGAATAAATGTAGGATACAATAGTTTTGCAGCAGCAAAGGCTGTTTATATATATATATATATATATATATATATTAATATATTATATGTACATATATATACACATACATATATATATACTGGTACAACATTGTCTCTCTAGGACCTTTGCATCCAAAGCCTTTCTGGTTTACCAATTATTTTTCCACGCCAGTAAAGGTCACCTCGGTCAACACATGTTAAATTAAACGAATATTAAATTTAATTGAATAATTAAATGAAATATAGGTATCTGTATATCAGTATAAATGATACAAGTTTATTAATACTCTTTTCTATTCTAAGCACAAGGCCCAAAATTTTGGGGGAGGGGGGGGGCAGTCGATTAAATTGACCTCAGTACGTAACTGGTACTTAATTTGTCGACCCTGAAGGGCAAAGTCAACCTCAGCGGAATTTGAGCTAAGAACGTAAAGATGGACGAAATACCAATAAGCATTTCGCCCAGCATGCTAAACAAGTTTATTAATACTGTAATGTGCAAGGTACCACTAAACCAATGCTCCTAGGTGTGCCACAGTGTAATCTGAACAATTTTTTTTCGCCTATACCTTTAATTATATTTTTAGTTCGGGTGCGCTGTCGAATTTTGAAAAGAATATAAGTGTATTGCAAGTGAAAAAAGGTTGCAGAGCACCGCACTAAACTAGTCCGGTGGCTGCAGGAATTTGAAGTTCCTGCTTGGAAACTAGTATGGATTACAAGAGGTTCCGAACCATAAGTGTCCAGAAAGTCAACATTGTACCTATATGAATATACATATATGTATATGTGTATGTGTATATATATATATATATATATATATATATATATATATATATAAAACATGCAATTTCATACAGAGCAAAACAATTATAACAATAACAATGATAAAAAGAAAACAGCAAAATATGTTTTTTACATATAGCCATTTCAGTGAAGTACAGAGTACAGAGCAAACAAGACAATAGGCGAATTATAAAGCTTGGATATATATTGATGACATTAGGATCAAGGCAGGAAAATGTTCAGATGATGATGATGATGATGATGATGATAACGATAAATAATAATAATCCTTTTTACTATAGGCACAGGGCCTGGATATTATGGAGAGGGGGACAGTCAATCACATCGACCCCGGTACTTGACTGGTACTTAATTCATCGGCTCTGAAAGGATGAAAGGCGAAGTCGACTTCGGTGGAATTTGATCTCAGAACATAAAGACGGATGAAATACCACGAAGCATTTCGCCCGTCATGCTAACGATTCTGCCAGCTTGATGCCTATGGATAATAATAACAATAATAATGATAATGATCCTATCTACTCTAGGGTGGCCTGAAATTTTGGGAGTGGATGAGGGGCCTAGTCGATTACATTGACCATAGTGCTTAACAGGGACTTACTCCATTGACACCAAAAGGATGAAAGGGCAATTTTTAGGGGAAAGCCTAACCAATTGCATCAACCCTAGTGATCAACTGGTACTTATTTCGTTGATCCGGAGAAAATAAAAGGGAAGACAATCCCAGTGGAATTTGAACTCGGAATGCAAAGCCAGAAGAAATGCAATGAAACATTGCTTGCCACCTCTAATTCTTTCTATTATAGACAAAAGGCCCGAAAACTTGGGGGACGAGGCTAGTTAATTACACTGACCCTGGTACTCAAGTGGTACCTATTGACCCCAAAAAGATGAAAGGTAAAAGTCATCTTCATAGGAGTTGCCTAGTAATAATAATAATAATAATAATAATAATAATTAGTGGCCTTTTGAGTGGAATGGTCCACTCGAACTGAAGAAAATTCCACCTGGGCCCCACATGCAAAGTCATGTGTTGTTTATCTTGACATGAGATCACCATGTCACGCACATATGGTTGTGATGCATGTGCCTGGTGTACCCTTATCAGACGGGTAGTCATGATGGGTATACTGGGCTTCGTATACTTGTACCCCAGTGTCACTTTGATGGTATGGGTTTCTACTATAGTACCTTTGTACCAAAGCCTGAAATTTAAACTGACCATAACTGGCCTAAATATTCTGCTGGTTTTATGTTCAAACTGGCCAGATCATGCCTCTCACACCTAACTTAAAATGTCATTCTAAAAATAAACAATTACATCACTGACTGAAATCTCAAAGATACAAGGTAATGCACAATTAATTCAAATCAAGGTGAATAAATAAGGATTAAATTTGATCTGGCCTCTCACACCTACCCTACAATGTCATTCTAAAATAAACAATTACATTATTGAAATCTTGATGATACAAGAAAATGCATGATTAATTCAAAACAATGTGAATAAATACAGATCAAATTTGACGGAATAATATGAATGCTAAAGGGTTAATGGTTATAATGACAGACAAAGCGACAAAAAAAATGGTTAGTAGCTTTTTTGTAAAAGAAAGGAAAGTAAAAAAAAATCACATGCAAAACAAGATTTTTAATGATGAATGAATGGAACCAGTCATGATACGATTATTATTGTTATTATTATTATTATTAGTGATAACAATAATGGTGCTTATTTTGGATGATGATAATGACTGGAATGAGATGGTTTGATGCAGCTGTTTGGATTCTGAAATTTGGACTTTCAGACTGTTTTGGCAACATGTGCTTTTTAGCACTGGAAGCAAACACACACACACACACACACACACACACACACACACACACACACACACATGTGCAGAAATATACACATAGAGATAGAAAGAGTGAAAGAGAGAGAGAGAGAGAGAGAGAGGGAGAGAGAGAGATTACACTATATTGAGCATGAATAACATAAATGAGTTACTTCTCTTCATACATGTAAAGAGAAATATGCTTACATACATAAACAGAAAGAGGGGAGGGGACAAGGAGGGAAGGAGGGAGAGAGAAAGAGAGGAGAGAGACAGAGAGGGAGGGAGAGGGAAAGAGAGAGACAAATTATTAAACACAATTGGCACAGCCATTTTCCCCCCTCTCCTGATAAACTGATTGCCCCTCTAGCAAAAGGTAACCCAAAAATCATTCTATACCTTGCCATTAGAAACTTCTTATCTGCCAACCCTTATTTCCCACCATCGAACAGCAGGGGACATACTATTATTGCACAAGTGGCTCTGAAAGGAGTCTCAGGGAATAGCATCCCTGCCTTCTTCAGCAAGTTTTCCACCACACTTCTTCAAAATCATGGTAGAGCCCTTGGTCTCAGGACCACTCATGTCTAGAAACTGAGGTTGGGGGTAAGCAAGGGTATGCTCCCTGTAGAAAATCCAGCTCCAAACAAGCCTCATGATAGCAAAGGAGGATGGGTACCAGCCAGCCCAAAGGTTGGGGTGGGCTGCACCTGCATACCTCAGTTGCTATGGCACTGAGGTAGATCCAGCCACCCCTCTTAACGGGGACAAAACCCAGATTTAAAACATTGGACAATAATGAAGTGAAAAGCAGACTGGGAATTTACAGACAATCAAAACACCTTTCCCTGCAGTAAACAACAAATCAGTGGACATATTGATACACAAAGAGAAATACGCTATTAACCCTAAACCAACCAATCCGGCCTAAACACATTTTACTGGTTCTATATTCAAACCAGCCAGATCTGGCCCCTCGTACTTATCCAACAATGTCATTCTAAAGATATACAATCAAATCATTGAAATCTCAAAGCTATGAGATAATGCATGATTATTTCCAAACAGCGTGAATAAATAAGCATTACATTTGACAGGGTAATCTGAAGGTTAAAGGGTTTAACCGGCCATACCCAGCCAAACTATTTTACCTGTTTTTTATGTGCAAACTGGCCAAATCTGGCCTTTCACACTTATCCTACACTGTCAGTCTAAAATTGAACAAATTACATTACTGGAAACTTTTGAGCTACAAGATAATACATGATCAGTTCAAAACAATATGAATGTGTAAGCATTCCATCTGATAGAGTGAGCAGAATGCTAAAGGGTTAAACGTAGAGAGGGAGAGGCAGAGAGAACGAGAGAAACATTAAAATAAGAGAACCGTTAAGATGTCTGATGTCAAGTAAGTCAGCATCAAATCATCAACAATGGCACTGAAACAGCTGGATAAAAACATTTCATACCCTATAATAATGCTGGCAGATGGGGGGGGGGGGGGGAGATCAGCTCAAAGAGGGTACAGAAGGTAAATAGGGATAGCACATTCGGCCACATGATAAAGAATTCAAACCTGACTACACAACTCGTTTGTGTTTGCTTCCCGACACAAGAGAGTACAATGACTGCTTTGCCTCAGGCTGCCTGGCTGACATCAGGCACCACCCTCGTTTCTCAATCGAGTCATTAGCAATAGTCGGGTGTGGGGGGAAGGGGGGGGGAATGATGTAGAAATAACACGTGACAAAATAACTTATAATAAAATGTCTGAATATTCTAAAAAGGAACAGCCTCTGCTTTGCCTGATGTAACAGACCTCAAACAAACAAACAAAACATAACCAAAAACTTGCCACTAGCCTACCAGTTCAACCACATCTTCCCCAACTATTTCTCATTTTTTTTTTCTCCATAATGTAACACATATTTATATTATAGTACCTTTGGGATAACGTTAACCCAGGAAAATAATAACTCAAAACTGAGCCTACTGTAAGAAACACCTTTTTACTTTAGACCAGATGTTTCTCAACCCTTTCTGACCTATGAACCTCTTTGGTTCCTATTTTACTCAGATGGACCTCATGGCAATTCAGTGTTTAAAAAGTCTTATATTTTCATGGTTAAATGTTATTAGGGAATTGTATTAAAAAATTGTCAAAATATTTTGTGTACTGTAAAAATATAACCAGTTTATTGCACATAAATTTTAACAAAATCTTATATGGATCCCCAAATGTCCTATCGGGGTCACTCCACTGCTTTAGACAAACGTTTTTTAAAATGTGGGTCCTAACCCTTCATGGGGCATGAGATAAATAAAATGTGTCATGATAAAAAAGCAGGAGAAAAAAACCACAAGAGGGTGCAAAATGCAGAATATCCAGTGTCTACTTGTCCCCAGCATTTGGAAACCAATTTCAATTTTATAAAAAATATCAAGTGTCTGGCTTACACCAATGTATTTCATAGTCTTTCATTTCTATCATTAGAATAACATGTATAAACAACAATGGTGGGCATCTATAAAACATTCCCAAATATTTTTCATTTAAATCCACTGAAAGGACACTTGAATATATGTTTTATATATACACACACACATATATACATATGGATATGTGTATGTATAAACTGTAGACCTTCTGTATTTTCGGTGTATATTCATATGAAATACTGCACCAAAAGTTTATTATTTGGAAAATGCAATGGATATTCAGCCATCCATATATGAATTTATGGACACACACACACACACACACACACAATCATACATATGTATAGAAACATACACACACATATACATCCAGACAGACATATACACATACATACACATACACACACACATCATTATACATATACACACACACACACACATTATACATACACACACACACATCATTATACATACACACACACACATCATTATACATACACACACACACACATCATTATACATACACACACACACACATTATACATACACACACACACACATTATACACACACACACACACACATTATACACACACACACACACATCATTATACATACACACACACACATCATTATACATACACACACATCATTATACATACACACACACACACATCATTATACATACACACACACACACATCATTATACATACACACACACACATCATTATACATACACACACACATCATTATACATACACACACACACACACACACACAGATGGAAGGCGGACGTTAAACGATGATGATGATGATGATGATATAGATATATAGATAGATATATATATATATAGTTAAAAAAAACAAAAAACAATAACAAAAAAACAAATATATATATCTATATACCAAAAAAATTATTACTGACAGCAGTGTGCAATGTTTTACCAAACAGGAAAGCTATAATTGTCGCTAAATAGGAGTAGGGTGTTAAAAACGCCTGCATTGCTAGAAATAAGAGCTAAAATGCTCTAATGCTGTAATCAAAACACACATACATACATCATTACATATATAAATGCATATACACATACACACACAAGCATATATACAGATGTGAATGTATTGTCAAAAACTGGGGAAAAGGAGAATATCTATGGCGAACCAATGGAAAACTTACAGCTCTCATATCCAGGCTACAGATTTTCATTTGTATCTATTAACATGAAGATAACGAGACATGGAACATCATCATCATGGGTTGGACGATTTGACTGAAGACTAGCAAGCCAGAAGGCTGCACCAGGCTCCAATCTGATCTGGCAAGGTTTCTACAGCTGGATGCCCTTCCAAAGGCCAACCACTCCGAGAGTGTAGTGGGTGCTTTTTACGTGCCACCGGCATGAAGGCCATTGGAAATCTGAATATTGATGAATTTGAATCAAACTGTTTTGATCCATATATATGTATATATATATATATATATATATATATATATATATATATATTTAAATTAAATTAAAACAGAGTAAAAATCAGATATTAATTAATATCGATTTATTACCAGGAAGCTAGCACATTGGAAGAATCCGAGAGATTCAGAAAAAATATCTGAGATCCTAGGGGATTAAGGTATATTTTTATATATATAAAGTTGACCAGTAAAGTGGACATGTAATGTGCTAGAAATAGACCACATGTTGCTCGCTTACGGTTTGGTATTTCGCTGAATTTCTTTTGAGAACTATTAGGTCTTAGTAGACACAACATGTGGTCTATTTCTAGCACATTAAATGTCCACTTTACTGGTCATCTTTATATATATAAAAATATATATATACACACACACGTGCACACACACACACACACACACCAGATTACACACACAAACACACATATATATAAACACATATCGAAGCACACACACACATATATATATATTAACACAGATATATGTACAGAAACAATGAGGTAACCTCTACATTCTCACTCATCCTGTTAAGAATAACAACCACACCTCTCTCAAAGTTCACCCACCCTATCATCTTCCAGATAAAAAGGACATACTGAAATAATGTGAATAAGGTATGAACTAGATACACAATGCCTGAAAAAACTGATGGGATGGCTATGGTTGAAACACCTTTGGTCAGAGGCCTGCTCAGACATGGAGCTGCACAACAGCATCATATAAATACATTTATAAATATAAACCAGACATGGACAAACATTAAGCTCATAGTTCATTAGTCGTGGTGAAGTTATTATAGGTTGTTTTTTTTTGTTTGCAGCTGATTAACAATAGTACTTGAGTTGATTACTGAGTAGAAATCAGATAAAGTCATATCTGCTGTGGGTAGGGAAACTCTGAGTATTGGATGCGAGTGTTCTATGTCTGCATTGCATATTCAATGTTGTTCTCTATTTCAGGGGTTTTCAAACTTTTTGACTTGCAGACCCCTTTATATTTCAGACTTTACCTTAGGGACCCCCTTATAAACGCTTATGAAATTTATACATAAATATTTGCTTAAAATAACATGTATTTTTACATTTATTTATTTAACAGTATTTAACAAATAGGTTTATTGTCAATTAAAAGATTTCGATTAAAAAAACATATATAAAATCAAATTGCCCATAAAAAGTATTTGCTGTCTACGGACCCCCTTGTCTTGTCCTTGCAGACACCCTGTGGTCCGCGGACCACAGTTTGAAAACCCCTGCTCTATTTCAAGGATATTTAGATCTACTTTTGTTGTTCTACGTGTTGTTTTTATAGGTAAAGTCATCCATAGCTGTCTCGAGCACACAGTGAATCTTTGTAAAATATGACGGAGCATTAAATGATATGGAAAAGAGCCTTAATAAACAAGCAAATAAATAAATAAATAATGGGGGGGTTTTGTTTGTGAAAAGAAAACATATGTATTTCCTGACGCAGTGTGTCTTTCTTTTCGATTGAGATGACAACCTTCACCAACCTGAGGGACCAAGGAAAGCAAATGAATAACCAAAGCTGAATGGCGGGAAATAAACTGGTTGTCCCTCTAGCGGAAGGGAGTCCAAAAATTGTTCTGTGCCTTACCATTGGGAACCTCTTATCTGCCAATTCTATTTCTCTCCATTGAACAGCAGACATACTATTGCACTACAAGTGAAAAACAACAGACTCGTTGGCATGCTATAGGTGGGAACTCACAGCAAATCAAAACATAACCTTTTCCCTGCAGTAAACAACAAATCAGTGGACATAGGAAGAGACATTTTTTTTTATACCTTTATCTATTTACATTTTTAATTACATATATATTTTTTTAGAATAGTTAGATATCTTAATCTTTCTCCTGGCAAATGAAAACCATCCCCATGTACTTTTCATTGCAAGTAAGAACTAAGCACAACAAACCAACCCTAGCATGGTTTGTTTCTATTTGTCTAAAAACCAGTAGCATAGCTAGAGAAGGAGGGAGGGAGCCAAAGAGAACAGTCTACCTCGGCAGACACTTTTACAAGGGCAGTACTTTACATCTGCTGTATAAGCACCTTTTGGCAGGATGGGGCAGACTCAATGGCTTCCCCCAGGAGGCATACATTCTCGCTGTGCCACTGATAAAAAGAGCAGCTATATCTATCGTTAGATAAATCCCCTCTGCCTGAAATCTACAATTTTAATCTCTAGCTCTCTGCCAAAGTGACAACAGCCCCTATCACAGGGGCCAACACATACAAGGTCACAGTTGCAATATGAGCTAAGGCAAAAATGAAGCCTGACCAAAACTAATCTGCTTATTGATAGCACTACTGCAGATGCAGAATACATGAGGTTCAATTGAAAAGCTATCGTTTCAAATTTTGGCACAAGGCCAGCATTTTTTTAGATGGAGGTCAAGTCGATTACATCCATCCCATTGCTCAAAATGTACTTACTTTATTGACCCTTAAAAGGGAGATGGAAAGGCAATATCAACCTCTCAACCTTGGCGGAATTTGAACATTGGCCAAATAAATATATAAATAAACTGTTTAATTCACAGAGCTGAAACAATCTGTATGACAAACCTGACAAATTGTCTAAATAAGGATTTCATTTAAAATCATTTATAAAGGATAAAGAGCAGTCAGAACTGAATACATTAGTGTCAACTAATATATTTCAAAAACCAGCCATTTACTTGGAAGTTTTAAAATGTTTCATCCAAGTTATATCATATATTCACTGAAGCTGGGAAATATTAGAATCATAAATGAACTATGTTTACCTAGGAGTCTAACATTCAAACTACATCGGTTTATAAATCTAAAGACAAAGCCAAGAAAGATTCATCTTAGTTTCTAAGCTAAACATAATTATTACCTAACTGAGTTTATATCCAATACAGTGGTAGCGTCTTTTATATTGCTTAATTTTCATTAATTTATGTTCCTAAATTATAATGTCCAACTAATTTGCTTAAGGAAAAGTAATAAAAAAAAGCAGTTGTGGTGATAGGTAAAAAACGGTGAGGTGTTTTATTATTATTATTATTTAGGATATAGAGGACAGAAAAAAAAATTAGAATAACCTGTGTGGTAACAACTCCCATTGAAGTAGGTGCCATGTTCTGTACAGATATGGCAGTCAGTGGCTGTGGTACATTTGACTGAGTAACCATCTGCAAAGCCAACCATATATATCAACAAAACAGACATGAAAGAGAAAAGGTTCAAGTACCAGTTATATTTTATCTGACCTTTAGGAATGAAAAGATTCACGCGGACCAAAAGTTAAAAAAATTTTTTTTAAATGAAAACATTTAAAATGCAATAGAAACAAAAAATAATTTTTAAGTTTTAAACAAAATGAAATGAGGATTAGAATTTTAACCTTTAGCACACAGCATGTTCTCTAGAATTGTCTCCCCTGCCACTGCCCTGTTGCTACAGGGGAGAAAACTCATACAGCAACATGATGTGCTTAAAGTGTGCTAAAGGTTAAATTGGAAATGGTGTAGGAACGATTTGATGATACTTTAAGAAAGAACATCTTTGCAACAAAATTTTACACCTTTTTTCCAAAACAAGAATAATATACCACAAATATTACAAATCACAATAACTAAAACAAGTTAATTCAAAATGCAAAAACATGACAGGAAATGCATTTCAAATTATAAAGAAAAAAACAATTCAAATATTTTAAAGTATACAAATAAAAATTAAATAAAATTTACAATAATGATTATATTTGATAATTAGTAAACACTGTTTCATTTGTTCTTAAAAAGTAGAAATCTTTTGTTGCATCTGGGAGGGTCATTATGTCAATAATAAACACATGCACTGGTTCTGTTTCACTTCTTATTTGTCAGCTGATTAGCTATTTAACCAAATCGATTATTTGATTAATTTCAATTTAATTTGAATTAATCAATTGTCTGATTAATTAATTAATTGCACTAGTTGATTGACTGACTAAATGATTAATCAATTGTCATCATCATCATCATCATCATCAATCAGTTAATTGGTTAACTGTTTAACCAATTGACAAATGAATATGAAAAATAAAGAAACAACACAGGACCAGTGTGTGTATTTATTAGCATAACGACCCTCCAGAGATACTACATGAACTGTTTTAACACATGGATTCACATCAAGAAACATACAAACCGAAAACAAAGTCTGGAAAATCTCATAGACCAAAAAGTAGTTCAACTCAGTATATTGCACTATCCAAGTTGTGTAGGAGAAGATACTGCCAGTGATCAAAGTTACAAACATCTTAATCGATAACAAATGTTAAACTCCAAAATTATCCACATTAAATAGTCAAGATAATCTTTTTTTTTTTTTTCGTTAACCCCCTTTAATTCATTCAAGTACAAGAGAGAGAGAGAGAGACAGAGCAAGGTTTATTCCATCTATAGAGAATTTTTGTTTATGAATGAATGAAATTTATTAATTCACCCAAGTTAAGCTCACATTTTATCAGGTCTCCACAAAATGTACTTCACTCGAGTCAAGTTCAAATCTCTTTACAGATTTTCTCAAACACTCAAATGCAAACAGATAAATATTTCGAGATATATTCCGGAATCTTTTAATGTACAAAGCAGACTATATCATAAATGAAATATAGTATCGTTTGTCGTCTCCTACGTTCTACTTGTTGCAATCATCAGGCTACGGCCATGCTTCAGTACCAGCTTGAGGAATTTTTAGTTGAATCAATCAACCCTTGTGTTTATTTTTATTTCTTTATTGCCCACAAGGGGCTAAACATAGAGGGGACAGACAAGGACAGACAAAGGGATTAAATCAATTACATCGAACACAGTGCGTAACTGGTACTTAATTTATCGACCCCCAAAAGAGAAGAGAAGGGCTCGCCACTACCCGCCCTGCCGGAGCCTCGTGGAGCTTTTAGGTGCTTTCGCTCTATAAACACTTACAACGCCCGGTCTGGGAATCGAAACCGCGATCCTGCTCTAACCACTGGGCAATTTTTAAAATTTCTTTATTGCCCACAAGGGGCAAAACATAGAAAGGACAAACAAGGACAGACAAAGGGATTAAGTCAATTACATCGACCCCAGTGCGTAACTGGTACTTAATTTATCAACCCCGAAAAGATGAAAGGCAAAGTCGACCTCGGCAGAACTTAAACTCAGAACATTATGGCAGATGAAATACCACTAGGCATTTCGCCCGGTGTGCTAACGATTCTGCCAGCACGCCGCCTTGTGCTTATTTTTCTTTAAACCTGGTACTTATTTTATCAGTTTCTTTTGGCCAAACTGCTAACCAGAGTAGTGAGCAATGACCCAGTCAGCTGAAGACAAATGTTCTCTACAATCACAACATGGTTTCCTGCTTTCCTTCATACTGAATGATCTCAGAATCTTTCCTGCAAGGCTTTTGCACAGTTGCCACCTAGGTAATATGTACATGAAAAGACACTTCATTGCTCATATTTATTCCCAGCTTCCACTCTAACTGTGACTTTGGAAATCTCTTTAGTTTCTATGACAACTGAGCATCTTTTCTCTTCTGTTCTCAGTATTTTTACCTCACAGGATTATCTTTTATCCTTTACTCATTTCAGTGATTGGTCTGTGGCCATGCTGAGGCACCGCCCTGAAGGGTTTAATCAAACAATTTGACCCCAGTACTTAAGCTTTGTTTTTTTAAAAACAGGTACTTATTTTATTTGTTTCTTTTGCCAAACAGTTAAGTAACAGAGGCGTAAACAAAACCAACACTAATTTATCACAAATACACATACACAGACACACATAGATAGATACATACATACATACATACATACATTATGTAAATCCCTATCCAAAAGGAAACATACATATATTCATGCATGTATACACATACATCCATACGCACCTACATACATATACACACACACACACACACATACACACATATGCATACATATACATACAAACACACATCTATACAAATACATATAAGCATATATACATATGGTACCCAAAGTGTGTGTGCACGGAAGCATTTGTAACAAACATATATATATCAGTATACAGACACACATACATAAATATAACTATGTGTGTGCAACTTTATACACCCATACACACAAACACCAATATACTGAGTCATACATGTACACATAGCTATGCATTCATACACATACATATACAGAAATACATACATACATACATACATACATACATATCCATTATGTGCAACAGAAGCAGTATTAGATCAAAATAGCCATTTGTGTATCATATTGGACATACTTTGTTAAACAGCACAAAAATATATCAGTAGCTCACGTAAATCTTTATTTTTGTTCTCATTCACTAGCATCACCTTATACGTTTGATGAATTCCTCACTATATATGTAAGTATAATTCGATTAGTGTGTTTAAACACTGAGTAGAGCACAGACACAGTTTAGGCTACCTGTTGTCATCCGCAGTTGCGGTACACTTCTGTTGGATCTACATCAGGAACTCCACAGTGTTTCTATAATATTATTTGCTTTTATTCATACCCTAACTTGATGAGCATATAACACGCCAGTAGACACTAAAAATCTCCAGTGAGACTTCTTAATTAATCGTACCTGAAGAGACCCAGACTGATGGGTCGAAACATATACCTAACAAAAGTCTAATACGAAATCCATCCCCTACTATTAATTAATATTATATATATATATATATATATATATATATATATATAATAATAATAATAATATTAGGGACAAAATCCAAAATTACAGGTAAAAACTCAATTAAAATCAATTTATAAAAAATTAAAATTAAATTAAGCTTTACAGAGTAAAATATATATAGATATATAGTTTTAGGGAAAAGAACCAAGGTTCATGAACTCATCGATGAAAATCCACTGTCACACAGATATCACCATCCAAAGCCAATAATTGTTTCTTTTGTGTATATATAGATAGATATATACAGAAAATATCATTGGAACTGAATTGGTAGCGGAGGAAAATCTGAGCAAAGAAGAGACATCCTGGAAAGCCGACACACAATAATGTTAGCGCTAGCACCTGAAGTCCTTCATTATTAGAAAGCTACAAGCATGAAACGAAGAGAACAGCCCTTAAAAAGATCAAGAGGAAGGATCATCAACCATCAAGGACAAAATACATGACCAATAATTTAGACGATTTTAAGGTTGTAGCAAGACAGGAGGCTAAAAACTAAGAGGAATTGCAATATCCATGGTGCTATGTTCAACAGTGAACACTGCATGAAAATTCACCAATGCAAATTTAAGAACAAAGAACAACTATGATGATGCAAAGCATCTAATGCTGCCCAGAATTCTATTTCTAAGGAGAATTGAACTGTTTGTCAGTCAGAGGAAGTCCAAGACCAGTAGACTGACCTCTGTGCCTGGGGATTCTCTGCTGAACATGTTCAGAGCACAGATGAATGGGGTCATGGTTAGGGTTAGAGTGGGTGGTGAACTCAAGACCCAGAGGGTTTTGAGAAGAAACCACCTACAGCTGAATTTGCCACCAGTGTCAAATTAAAGATGGGTCTGAGTAGGCAAGGATTTGAACATCGTCTTGCACAATATTTGGCAAGTTAACAACTGTGGTGCAAGTTGCAAACTTGGTTGATGAAGTCAGCTGCCACAGTTTCCTAATGAGATGACTAGAGAAAAAAAACCATCAAACAAATAGCAATGACAGCCAAGACTAGTTCGAGGTAGTTGTGACTGTTAAGAGGCTGAAGATGGGAGCATAGCTTTGGCAAAGGCTAGTTCAGTCCTTACTGTTCCACTTAGATGAAGCACACAGGCTAGCAGATGAAATGCTTGTGACCTTGAGATATCTGCTAACGAAACAAAATTTTCAAACAAGATGACAGCTTGCTTTAGCCACCATCAGGAGATGAGCTTGAAACATCATCAAGTAGCTTCACTGATGTTTATTTCACCTTATTTAACATATGACCACACACATCTATATATATATATATATATATATATATATATAATGATTTTACTTAAAACTCAATATATTTATGCTTGAAAATAAAGCATTAGGCGAGTACAGAACATGTCAATCAACAGCTACATACATACATATATATGCATGAATACATATACATATATACATACAGACACACATATACATGAGTGTCTGTGTGTATGTATATATATCTATCCATCCATGTGTATGTGTGTGCAAGCACCAAGCAAAATTTATATCAGCAAGCTAATATGCACGTGCACCCACGCACGCACAACACTGTGTTATTTGACATGTAGATAAAGTAAATATATAGCAAGAAATATTCATTTTGCTGCGTGACGAATTTAAAAACATAAAAAGAAACATTTATATTTTAACAGGAAAATTAGGATTATGAAGAACTTTTTTGTGTGGAAAGGTAAATAATAAACTGTGCTAGAAAAAAAGACGAAACACAGAGGTAAGCTGTCAATTTGCAAGGTAAGGCAGTAACTTATGATTTACTAGAAGCAAGAGAAGGAAAAATAAAGTAAAGCATATTATATGAATGGATAGGGATATGTGTGTGTGTGTGTAAGTGCACATGTAGGTTTCTTATTTCTATATTGCCCACAAAGGGCTAAACATAGAGGGGACAAACAAGGACAGACAAGGAAATTAAGTCAATTACATTGACCTCCAGTATGTAACTGGTACTTAATTTATCGACCCCGAAAGGATGAAAGGCAAAGTCGACCTCGGCGGAATTTGAACTCAGAACGCTAAGTATTTCGCCCGGCGTGCTAACGTTTCTGCCAGCTCGCCACCCTTGTAGGCTTCTTTGTGTGCATGCATGCAAGTGTGCACCTGCATGTGTGTGTGTACTCTTTTATACTCTTTTACTGGTTTCAATCATTTGACTGCGGCCATGCTGGAGCACCGCCTTTAGTCGAGCAAATCAACCCCAGGACTTATTCTTTGTAAGCCTAGTACTTATTCTATCGGACCCTTTTGCCGAACCGCTAAATTATGGGGAGATTAACACACCAGCATCGGTTGTCAAGTGATGTTAGGTGGGACAAACACAGACACACAAACATACACACACATATATATATATATATATATATATATATACGACGGGCTTCTTTCAGTTTCCGTCTACCAAATCCACTCACAAGGCTTTGGTCAGCCCGAGGCTATAGTAGAAGACACCTGCCAAAAGTGCCACGCAGTGGGACTGAACCCAGAACCATGTGATTGGTAAGCAAGCTACTTACCACACAGCCACTCCTGCACCTAATGTATGTATATTTGATAATCAAATAATCAGTAAGATCACTAGTCAAAGAAAGCAGTAAGAGCAAAATATTGGTAACTTTAGGATAGATTTAGTATTTTATGCTTTCCAAGACAATTTTAATCGTTGTCAATGGAAGAGCTTGAAATACTGTTACGTAGACCCCTGCAGCTGCTACTTGGGACAACATCAAAAACAGACTATTTCTTCATTGAATGTCACAGAAAAAGGATTCTATACAACTGAGAGCAATCTGCACAGTGTATGGTCCAAAGTGAGGCATAAAATATTTCCCCAAACTAAAGCTACATCAAAAGACTATCATAGTCACTATTTAGTGGCCAGCAAGTGGAATCATTCACTTCTACAGGGTGTCCACAAAGTCTGGGTACATGGGGATTAACACATACTTTAAGAAATTATTATTTCTTATATTTAATTGTTTATGTTATGATTTTATTTACTCCATGTACCTAGACCTTGTGGACACCCTACCCTGTATTTCTTGAATCCTGGCAATGCTGAGATGTACTGCCAAGAAATCAACAAAATACACCAAGAACAGAACCATTTACCTACAGCTCTGGCCAACCTAAAAGGGATAATTTTTCTCCTTGACAACACCCAACTTTATATCTAAGAAACAGACTAGACTATGTTATCCAGCCAACACTCAAAGACTTCTCATAGACCAATTAACAATTTTCCAAGCATCGCAATAACTTCTTTTGCAAGAAGTTGCCAACCCTTTTAATACAAACCCACACAAAACCAACCTGGTTCTATAATACAAAATTGCTATTTTCAAGTGATGTAAATTAAAACCTATCAAAATTCCATGTTAATTTATATTCTAAAAACCAGTTTAATATCGACAAATTTATTCTACTAAATATTTCATTATTTTCAGAAATCAACTGAAAGAGAAGTAATAAGCTTCAAGAGAAATTTGGTAAAAAAAATTTAAAAATTTAAAAAAAAAGTTAAACATAACATCAGTTCAAAATTCCTTCAGAGAATTCAGTGCTTCCAGGACACCAGAATTCTAAGCTACTGGAATATGTAAAACTGTTTCTTGTAGGCAAAAATAAAAATGAAATATGTACATTACAATGGTTATAATTTCAATAAATAAAATTGATTCTGAGCTGAAATAGATTGCTGGAAACTTGAAGGTTAAAAATTGCATCTATTTTTAACCAGCTTGACATTTACAAACACATGTATATATAAATGGATATGTGCATCCATATATACATACATATAACACATACACAAATATATATATACGTATATATATATATGTATATATATATATATATATATATATATATATATATATATATATACTACATACATATTCATACATATTTATATTACATACATACTCATATACACATATATTATCATCATAATTTAACGTCTATTTTCCATGCTGTCATATATACATATACACACACACGTTTACACATGCATACATATTCTATATGTACATATAATATATACGCACACACAAATACACACACATACATACATACAAATACACACAAACACCTATATCCATACAAACATACATATACACAAAAATATATTTTATGCAAATATATATATATATATATATATATATATATATATATATATATATATATATATATATATACATATATGTATGTATATGTATATATATATATATATATAATGAAAGAAAGCCTTGCAGGAAGGTATAAAAAGCCAAGGTGTACGCAATTGGATATGCCATTGCCAGCAAAGGTAGAAAAGGTTTATAGAGATAGAAACAAGTTCAGAACAAGGAACAGAACACCATCAACCACCTGACACTGCAAAGGTAATTTAAAGCACAGTAATGTATATGTTTTGTATACACCTCCCCACACACTTTCAAGCTGCCATAATTACTGATTTCTTTCAACAGAAAACAGTAAGATACTAACAGAGCAAAACAGTAACAGGTAAAATAAACAAAGTCTTAGATAGTAGTAAGGGTAAAGACCCCCTTCAGACATGAATGACCATGGGATTGCCCCTAGAAAGTTCCCCTCTGAGACACAAGTCCGGGCAAGGTCGCCCTCTGAGACACAAGCAAGGTCGCCCTCTGAGACACAAGTCCGGACAAGGTCGCCCTCTGAGACACAAGTCCGGACAAGGTTGCCCTCTGAGACACAAGTCCGGGCAAGGTCGCCCTCTGAGACACAAGGTCGCCCTCTGAGACTAATGGCAGCCGTGTTAAGCTACATATAAAAAAGTGTGTGTAGCTGGACTCATGAGTCATCTTCGTAGTCATAAAGCAAGACCGAGGATTGACTACCAGGTCGCTGGTGATGATGCTACACTCCATACTAGTCATGTCTGTCGGGCATGTGGAAGGGAGTGTGATTCAGCAGGAGGACTTAAACGACACGCAAAGGTACATGGAGCCCAATTACAACAACAGCCAGCTTATTGCCAGTAAAGGTCTTGGATGCCAACTCTGTGCAAGACATTGTAGATCTTTGGCTGGGCTAAAAAGTCACATTCGATCACAGCACTGTTAAGTTGAGCTTCGTGCAATGGCCATACTCGATAACAAGGGGGCAGCCATCATAAGACACCATTTCGAGCGTGGCCGTTTTCGTGCGGGTGACACGTAAAAGCACCCACTACACTCTCTGAGTGGTTGGCGTTAGGAAGGGCATCCAGCTGTAGAAACTCTGCCAAATTAGATTGGAGCCTGGTGTTGCCATCCGGTTTCACCAGTCCTCAGTCAAATCGTCCAACCCATGCTAGCATGGAAAGCGGACGTTAAACGATGATGATGATGATGATGATATATATATATACACACACACACACACACACACACTGCCATGGATATTGGGGGAATACGCTAACAAAAAAAAATCAGACAATAATTTTCCCTTTATGCTTACTGGGGGGGACCAGTCTTTCTTGTAATCCTTCATGAAAGCTCCTCAGATATTAAGACAAATTAAGCTTCAAAGCAAACCTGAAAGTGTGACACAAACATATACATTGCTATAATGAACAAGTCAATGAGGTTTTTACTTCTCATTCAGGTGAGGGGGTTACATTTCCTCAACACAGTGTCCCCAGTCATATATTATAATACAAAACCAGAAAATTAGGTGTTAAAAGCAACTGGGAAGGGATGTTGTTCACCATTAGGTTGTAAAAATAGCAAATATGAATCGTCAGAAGTGCTAAGAGGAGTTTGAAATATCTTGCAATAACCCAAACAGAACATTATATGTGCTTGATTTATTATTATTATTATTGTTGTTATTATCTAAAGCATTATAAAGATATTAAATGTGGATAAAACAGCATGCATTAGTTACGAAGAAATTGCTATAACAATAGTAACGAATTCCTTAAAGTACAAAAATTATTATTACTATACACAGTAATTATAATTTCCTTAATGATATAAATTATCATTACCACACATAGCAATAGTAATTTTCTTACAATAAATTATTAAATTATTACTTCTATACATAATAGTAATAACTGCTTAATTGCACAGATATTTTTTTTTATTTTTCATTAAATCTTTTTATTATTATTATTTTTTTTTAATTTTTGGGTTCAGAAAGGAAGGATCTAGAATAAAGGGTGACCATACCATTGTGAAGGGTAGATAAAAAAAAATATATGAACAAATGGCTAGAATGGCCCATAACAAGAAAGGGCAGGAAGAAAAAGAGGTGGCAAAGGCAGAAAAGGCGAAAGGGTGAGCAAAAAATAAGACGAGTGGTCGCAGTTGTGTCAGAACAAGAATTTTGCAGAGGGAGATGTGTATACCTGATTAGCTGCGGGCATGACCTGCGGCACTGACATTACCATCTGGCCAAACTGTATACCTTTTTGCTGGGAAACAGAACAAACGCAGAACGTCAGGCAGGCACCAACTATCACACATCTAACAGTTCCCAAACAGTAGAATAAAAAAAAAAGCATTAAAATATTCATGCAACAAGCATAACATTACTGAAATCAGTGATACATGTAATCTATATATACATATATATATATATAAACACAAATACATATATATATATAAATAAACACAAATACATATATATATAATTTGTATATATATATATATATATATATATATATACACAAAAAAATATATAGGTTTAAAAGAAAGATTTAAATAAAAAGGAGAAAACAGAAGCTAACTAAGCTTCTCTCTAGTTTTGATTATGTAAATATTATATTAAGTATAATTAGATTTTTTTTTTTGTTCTTAGATATAAATGAGCTAATCATTGAAATTTTAATTAAAAAATATCGATAAAAATAAGTTTAGCTAATGGAATGGTTTAAAATTTATTCTTATTTGTTTACATACACTATGTTCAGGTTTGAATGCAGACTTAAATACAATAAATGTGACTGTTCAGAGGAATATAGCCAGCCTAAAATGTATATTAGGCATAAATTATTGGCAAGTGGGTTTATTAAGATGATGAATCTAAGAGAGGTTGTAGACATCAATAACTTTAGAAGCTGAGGGAGTTTGGAAAAATCTAGTTTCAGACTAAGGTTTTTCGATAGGGAATCTTTAAATAATGGCCAGCAGAAGTGGAAAATGTGAGGGAATAGGTAGAATTTTAGTGACAGGGAGTGGATAAGGAAGTGACTGTGGGGAATGACAGATGTGGGGGAGGTAAAGTATGGGGAGCAAGGGAGTAGGGCAGAAGGAGAAGGATGGTGAGAGGATGCCCAAGCAGGAGGAAAGAGTATGATAGGAATAAATTAGGGAGAGGGGTAATTGGTGTAAGATGTAGCAGGATGAGGGGCTACGTAGCCAATGCTATGGCAAGCTATGTAGGATGAGTTACCCAGTAACAGTAACAACAACACAGCCAGCTACAAAGGGACAAAACAGATACACATACAAGACAAACACAGGCACATAGCATTAAATGAAGACAAAGGAAAGAGTTGAGATTGAGGGAGAGAAATTGGTGGGAAGAGTCCATAACACTAGGAGCAGAGGTTCCCAGATGGAAAATGAACCAGTGTTTGCTAAGTTAGCACATTCCATTTGGACCATGGCATGAGCAAATTTCCAAAGATGGAATGATAGCTGGGGAGTGATCAGGAAGAGCAAAAGTATTGTACCGTGTATTTCAAGATGCCAAAGACATTACAGTAGACATTCCAAGGAGGCTCTCATAAGCAAACACTGAGATAGTTATCAGTCACACTTATAAAACAAGCCATTACAATGATGGCATGCAATGTAGTAAGAATCAGACTAGCAGAAGTGCAACTGAGGGCCATATAGGGCTGTGTGTTGGGGACAAAAGGACCAGTGTCGTTTTAAACGCAGGAACAGAGTTTCCAGTCTGGGTGTAATTTAGATACAGGAGAATGCTGGAGCAGAAGGTCGTATATGTTTTTTCTGACGTTTTGAAGGGATTTGTGAAGTCTGAGGTAAGATGACAGCAATGGCGACGACAGGTAGAAGGAGGAAAAAAAAGTCGGAGGAGATGGTGTGTGAAGCAGCCGAGAGGTAAAGAAGATGAGAGGTTGAGGGAATGCAAGTGAGAAACGGAAAAGAATCAGGGCCGCCATAATGGTTTGAGGAGGGGGGTATACTTATTGCAGAAGAGAAACATTTGGTGGGACACAGTTTTGAAAGCAGGGTCTCTACTAAACTGGTGGAAGATGAAGAAATTGAGAGAAAGAGATGGGAGATGGGAAGAAGAAAATTCAATGTAAGCATGGGAGCTGGTTAGTTTATGAAAGTGGAGAGGTGAGGGAAGGTGGGGGGTGGGGGTCGATGGACACAGATCTAAGAAGTTGATAAATGACCCCCAAGATGTAAGAAATGAATTCTAGTGTAGAGCAGAAATTATTAACAAGGGAGATGAAATTGGTCAGCTGGTCTCTAGGGAGTGAGTTGGGGGCCAACAGTCACTAATATAATGACTATATTGTTCTGGGCTTAGGCTAATGTACTAGGTGGAACAGTTATAAATTAAGTGACTAATAATGGGTTTATTTGACTAAAAAGTATCAGGTTATATGTTTGTAACATTGGAATAATTGTCCATGACCAAACATTCAAATCCTACCACAAACAGTGCATAGCATTCTAGCCCTAAGCAGAATCTTACATAAAATATATAGCTATATAAGCTATCCTTATTGTTGTTACCTAACAAGAAAATATCTCAGAAATGTCCATAGTATTAGAAAATAAACTGCAAAAAGACATTGACCAGGTTAAGAAAAATACCCAAAACACAATATCATATCACTTAGTAAAAACAGCATATATTTACTCCTAATTACAATTCTTTCTAATTACCAGTAACTAGGGTGGTATTAAAATTAAATCTTAATCCAGTATTTGAGCAGAAAAACCAAACATGAAGAACAGTAATAAAGTCTTGTGCACAAAACTTAACATAAAGTTATGCTTCATGCAAATTCCAAATTGCTAGGAATCTGGAGTCAAAAGAAGAGGATGACACCTAAAAGACTCTCAGTTTCGATAGTTTAAATAACTGAACTGACAAGAAATTATTTGAGATAAAACTTAGATGAAAGGAGAGTATTGTAGCTTGGCTGAAACATTGTAATAAACAAGTAAAAATAAGAAAATAGCAGACATAGAGGGTTTCTTACAATGTGAAAAGAAAAAGTTTAATAACATTTACAAAATTCCAGGCCCGAGATCCATTACCAGAGGTGTTGGTCTATAAAGTATTGGCCATGTTGACCAACATGATTGATGCTATAATAGACTAACATCTCTGATGAAGGGTTTTTGTGCCTCAAATATATGTTATTTAAATTTTTTTCCTTTTCACATTGTAAGTTCTCTTTCTTCGATATTTTGTTATTTTACTTCTAAAACTTAATTATATTTATAAGGAAATTTCAGACAAACATTATTTTTTTTAAATCCACATAGCATCTAAAAGTTTAAATCAATGGTTTTCTACTTTTCTTTCAGGTTTCTGTACCAAAGTTTATTAATCCTTGTTCCAATTCATAAATAAATAAACTGAAAAAAGATGATGTTTTGTGCTTCTAATCCATAAAAAAAAC
This sequence comes from Octopus bimaculoides, assembly GCF_046866305.1. Taxonomy (NCBI): domain Eukaryota; kingdom Metazoa; phylum Mollusca; class Cephalopoda; order Octopoda; family Octopodidae; genus Octopus; species Octopus bimaculoides. Next base: position 9,579,625 of record NC_142934.1, on the reverse strand, counting down.
AATTTTTTATATAACTGCTCAATCTGCTTAATATAGCAAGGCAATTATTCTACAAAGATGGCAGAATCATGGCCAGAATTTTTTCTCAAAAGATTCTTCTAATTAGCTTTTAAAGATCAGTTCAAGAAAAGTTAAGAAGAGCTGCACATTAAGAAGACTAAATTAATGAAATTGACAAATTACATACACAATAAGATTTTTGAAACCTCAAAATTGAACAATAACTTCCTGATGTGTATAAAAAATTGAAGTCTATTTCTCACTATATGACTATATTTAACAAGAGCTATACAGATTATAAACAATGAAACTATATTTTGGGATGGTCATTTTTTTTCTTAACAAATAAACACACACACACACAGATTATATATTTGTTCTTCACTCATTTATTATAATAGAGTGAAGAACAAATATATAATGTGGGTGTTTACTTAGCAAGAAAAAAACAAAAATGACCATCCTGAAATATAACAATATCTGTTTCAACACATGGTTTCACATCAGGAGTTTTGCAAAAGACATGCATGACTGGCATCCGTGCTAGTGGAGCGCTAAGAGCACCATCCGAGCGTGATCGTTGCCAGGGCCGCTGACTGGCTCCCGTGCCAGTGGCACATAAAAAGCACCATTCGAGCGTGATCGTTGCAGTGTCGCCTTACCAGCACATGCTGGTGGCACGTGAAAAACAACATTTGAGCGAGGTTGTTGCCAGTGCCGCTGGACTGGCTCCTATGCAAGTGGCATGTAAAAAACACCATTTGAGCATGGCCATTGCCACCTGACTGGCCCTCGTGCCGGTGGCACATAAAAGCACCCACTACACTCTCAGAGTGGTTGGCGTTAGGAAGGGCATTCAGCTGTAGAAACTCTGCCAGATCAGAGTGGAGCCTCGTGCAGCCATCTGGCTCGCCATTCCTCAGTCAAATCGTCCAACCCATGACAGCATGGAAAGCGGACATTAAACGATGATGATGATGAAATACATAAACGAAGCAATGTCACAATTTCAGACACCTGTATTTATGTCAAAATATACTGGACTGGAGGCTTGTGCATTGACCCTTTGCTTGTCTTGTGTACCACATGTGATACATGTGACATATCCCCCTGGTGTCCGTGCATCATTTGTGATACACATTCTCAACATTTTTTTTTTTTTCAACCACCAGAGTAACTTGAGACTTATAAAAGGACAGTTTCATATTATTCAGAACATTTAAATTAAGGGCAAACTAAAATAAAAAGATTGAAAACAAGCAAGGACATTTAGGACAAACTTATGAAAATGCTTTGGACAGGCAAAAGGTTAATAATGGAAACATGAAGATTCCGAAACCGAAACCTAACCGCAAAAAAAAACTGAAATCATGACAAGAAAAAAGTGAGTAATTTGTTTTCTTTGACAGAAAAAAATTGACAGAATTAATAAAATGCTGAGTTATACATAGAGAAGAGCTTAAAGATTAAGAACAATTAGTAAATATATATATATGCATGTGCATATAATGAGGTTTAGTGAGCATTCAAGACTCGGATAGATGTTAAAACATTTCAAAGGGTTAATTAGCCTCATTAAAAAAAGAGAAAAGTTCCAAGCTACAAATGAGTCACATTAGAGATGCAATGATGCTTAAAAATCATTAACTTGAATTTTCAGGAAAAAATAAATAAATAAAAAAAAAAAACTGTTGAAAATAAGTAATTAAAATGTAATCTTGTATTCAGACTTTACAAGTTGTGATATATGGAATTAATTCTGTTATTACTACTCTACCATCATCAGTATTGAAACAGCTATGTTAATTAGGTCAGCTTTACCTGTGTTTGATGCAATTACTAATTTAACATCCAAATCTACTACAAATACAGCAAATAAGTTCGATACAACATAACCTTTACTGTCACGCTCCTAGACACAAACCGAAAAAACTGCACGAGAGAAAGGCAATCAGCTCAATCAAGGCCAATTCGTGGTAAAGCAAACCAATAACAGCAAAAGCTAATTAAAATTTGTTCAGAATTAACCTATTGGCATTTAAGATGGCCATATCAGGCCCAAATATTCTATCTGTTTAATGTTCAAACCAGCTAGATCTGGACTCTTACACCTACCCTACAATGTCATTTTAAAAATATACAATCACATCATCGAAATCTTGAAGCTGCGAGATGATGCTTGATTAATTCAAAACCATGTGAATAAATAAGCATTATATTTGATAAAATAATGTGAAAGCTAAAGGGTTAAAGAAAACTAATACTATTTATTTTGTACTAGAAGCAAAAACTTAGATTACAAAAAACTCATGACCACACAAATATTAAATACAAAAACCTTTGGTGTAAGAGTTGTACAATAGTGTTTATTAAAAAATCTACTTATGCAAGATTATACAAGACTTAAGTTGTGGCTATACTAGTATGGTCTCTTAGCAGTGCGTTTTAATCGTTTTAGGATTTAAACCAGCCAGATCTGGCCCAAGATATTTGACTTATTTTATGTTCAAAACAGCCAAATCTGTCCTTTCACATCTACTCTAAAATGTCATTCTGAAGATATAAAGCCACCTCGTTGAAAATTTGAAGCTATGAAATAATATATGATAAACTCAAAAATTTGTGAACAAATAAGCATGAAATGTGACAGAGTAATCCAGCCTAAAATATTCTACTTGTTTAATACCCAAACTAACCCGGTCTGGCCTCTTGCACTTATCCTACAATGTCATTCTAAAAATAAACAATCACATCATCGATAATACATGGTTAATTCGGAAAAATATGAATAAAGAAGCATTATAGTTGACCGAATAACCTGAATGCTAAAGAGATAAGAAATGTCTTAATAGCTATGCTTTAAGCTGAATGATTAGGATTGAATAGAATTGTCATGAACCAAAAGAACTTTTATTTATTTATTCATGTAATTATTTTATATATTTATTACTATATTATGCGTACAGCCCAGGAATTAAAGAGAACTGCCATTCCAGTCAACCTCTGATAAATACCCACTTTCATTTTATAAGTTTTAAAGTCTTATGCTTAAACTTAATAGGTTGGCTAAATAAGGACAACTAAAATAAGTATAAGATTAACCCTATAATAATAATAATAATAATAATAATAATAATAAAGGAATAAATATTTTTTCTTAAAAATTCACATGCACTTTTTATACAAAAAAAAATTTTAAGAAATTTAAAGACATTTAACACAAACATGCTTAAAGTAAAACTTTAAAACTAATAAAACAGAAAATAATTTGCTTTAATATTAATTAATCAAGTACTTCAGCTGCCACTACAACTACTAGTAACAACAACAACAACAATATTACTATTATTATTATTATTATTATTATGATCTATTATTATTAAAAGTAAATAAGGCACACACATATATTTATACATATAGACTAGCAACTGAAAGCCAAATGCTCACACAATAATAACACCAACATTATTTTGCAGAGACAAAAAAACAAAACATACTAAATACTTACCTTTTTGTGTTCAGCAATGACTCGGCGAATTCCTGTGATGAAAGCTGCTTGGTCGCTAGGCAAGAGCCCGACAAATGACTTTTTCTTCTTGCTGTATATTAACATCACCACCCTCAGTTCGCACTGGTGCACACCGGGAATGTGGACACAGCCAGCCTGAAGAGACAAGGAGAGGAAAAAGGAGTGAGAAAAGGGGAAAAAAAGCCAGGCGCAGTCGTAAATTAAGCTTTGTGAATGGATTTCATAGACAGGGCCTGAAAGAAACTGGCTGTGGGTTTAAGAAGCTCACTTTGCAACCACATAAAAGCACCCATTACCCTCTCGCAGTGGTTGGCATTAGGAAGGGCATCCAGCCATAGAAAACCATGCCAAATCAGACGGGAGTCTGGTGCAGCCTTCCAGCTGGCCAGCCCTGGTCAAACCGTCCAACCCATGCCAGCACGGACAATGGACGTTAAATGATGAAGATGATGATATATATATATATTTATATATATACTTACAAGAGAATTTCCTAGGATACGACAAAGGCTCCGCATAGCTTCAATATCGGTGTTAGTGAAGTGGAAGTTGACTGTCTTTGCATTCACAAAGTATTCTGAGAAATGGTTCAAGAAGTCTATTGGAATTAGCTGCATGATTAGTTTGTTTGGCCAGTTACTAGCATTACTGAAAAGAGAAAAAGTTAAACAAAAAAAAAAAAACGGTAAAATTTCCATGAAAAATTTTCACAAGGTATAAAATACAAATTAAGCAAAAAACAGAAAAGTCATTCAATTAAATTTTGGATATTTAAAAATAATTTTAGAATCATGATTTTAATGAAATATAGTTTATGTGTTTTGATTAGTTTTTATAGTAAATCCTTTTGGATTTACTATAACAACTAATTTTTCATTATTGGAACATATCTTAACTACAGTTTCTTACATGAAATTATATAGAATGAGAGGGCAGCGAGCTGGCAGAATCATTAGCACGCCCGGCAAAATGCTTAGCAGCATTTCATCCATCTTTACGTCCCGAGTTCAAATTCTGCCATGGTCGACTTCATTTTTCATCTCCTTTATTTACCATTTGAGCATTCGGGTTGATGTAATCGACATACCTGGCTCCTCCGAAATTAATGGCCTTGTGCCAGAAGCGCCTGACTGGCCCTCATGCCAGTGGCATGTAAAAGCACCCACTACACTCTCGGAGTGGTTGGTGTTAGGAAGGGCATCCAGCTGTAGAAACTCTGCCAGATCAGATTGGAACCTGGTGCAGCCTTCTCTCTTGCCAGTCCTCAGTTAAACCGTCCAACCCATGCCAGCATTGAAAGCTGATGTTAAACGACGACGATGATGATGATCTTGTGTCTTGTATAAGTATAACCAATTTACAGTACATAAATTTTAATGACAAAATCTTAGATGGACCCTTCCCACCAGATCATGTGAACCTTAGTTGAGAACCACTGTGATATAAAAAGTTTGAAGTGTCAGACTAGAGTGAAACATTGTTATTTAATGTAGGTAAAAGAAGAAAAAGAATAGAGATAATACATACATGTCTTGTTCTCCAGCACTCACTGTCATGTTGCATTGAAGAGAACGTGTCACTTTGGTTGCATTGCTTCCTTGCTTTGGCATGTCAGGCCATTCTAAAATTCCTATAAAAAAATACAAGATTAAATTTCTTTTCAGAATAAGAATTAACTCAAATACTGGATCTGTTCAGTTTGGCTCAGATTTTTTAATTAATTTTTTTAAAAATAAACAGTTTGAAACTTCGTATTCTGGTGGAATGTCTCGCACAGAACACAGTTTACTTTGAACATTTTTGATAAAATTTGGTATTTTAGAAGTTATTTCATGTTGAAGTTGTCGAATTTAGGTAATTTCAACCAATCAATGAGATGTATTCGGTTGAAGAAAGCTACTGCTGTTTGCGATAGTGATCAAAGAGAAACAACTTCAGGGTCATCTCAACCAAATGTCACCACAAGGACCAAGGAGAGGAAGGCCTCCTCTCAGGAGAAAAAAAAAAACAACCCAGAATCAAGAACAGTGGACAAAAGTTTTCGATGACCTCTGTTCAATATGGAGAGAAGGGCGTAATGTAATTGACTAGTCCCCCCCCCACTCCAAATTTCAGGTCATGTGCCTTTAGTAGAAAGGATTATAATTAAGAGGGAGAGCCGGCCAGATCGTTAACATGCTGAACAAAATGCTTAGCAGTATTTCATCTGACTTCACATTCTGAGTTCAAATACCACTGGGGTTGACTTTGCCTTTCATCCTTTTGGGGTTGATAAATTAAGTACCAGTGAAATATTGGGGAGGGAGGGTCGATGTAATCAACTTAGGCCCTCCCTCAAAATTTCAGACCTTGTGGCTATATTAGAAAGGATTATTAGTGGCTGTGTGGTAAGTAGCTTGCTTACTAACCAAATGGTTCCGGGTTCAGTCCCACTGTGTGGCACCTTGGGCAAGTGTCTTCTACTATAGCCTCGGGCCGATCAAAGCCTTGTGAGTGGATTTCGTAGACAGAAACTGAAAGAAGCCTGTCGTATGTATGTATGTATGTATGTATATATATATATATATATTTATATATATATATAAAAATATGTATGTGTGTATGTATTCGTGTTTGTCCCCCCCAACATCGCTTGACAACCGATGCTGGTGTGTTTAAGCCCCCGTAACTTAGCGGTTCGGCAAAAGAGACCGATAGAATAAGTACTAGGCTTCCAAAGAATAAGTCCTGGGGTCGATTTGCTCGACTAAAGGCGGTGCTCCAGCATGGCCGCAGTCAAATGACTAAAACAGGTAAAAGAGTAAAAGATTATTTCAGGCCTTGTGCCAATAGTAGAAAGGGTTATTATCGTTATTATTGGAAACGATCCTAAACTTACCTGACCATATTTTCTTATCACGGATCACTTTGCTTCCCATACTCGCTGCATCCAACAATGACGGCGCAACATTTGCTGGCCCTTGCTGTGGTTGAGATGAGGGTGGCTGAGATACTTGTGGTTGTGGCGGTGTAGGTTGTTGCTGCGGGTTATTCTGCTGTTGCTGTTGCTGCTGCTGCTGTTGCTGTTGTTGCTGCTGCTGCTGCTGCTGTTGCTGCTGCTGCTGCGGATGCTGCTGTTGCTGGTGTTTCAGAGAGTTTATCTGAGCTGGGGTGTAATGCATGCGCGACGGTTGCTGCTGAGGCAACTGCGAGGCAGTAACCGGGGTGAAGTTCGGGTGCATCTGTTGCTGCATTTGCTGCTGTGAATTCACCAAAGCAACGTGCGTATGGGGGTGCAGCTGTGGATTCTGGGCCATGGACATCTGAGGAGGCAAAACTGTATTCGCTGATGCTATAACCTGCTGACCAGGCATTATGGCCCCGGGCTGGTTAACAAGACCTGCTGCGGTCATTATTTGAGTCTGTGGGCGATTGGCCAGCATACTATTTTGAGAATTGGCCATGGCCTGCCTCTGAGCTGTAAATTGAAGCATAATAATAATAATAATAATAATAATAATAATAATAATAGTGTGGAAAATATTTAAAAGAATAAAACAAAATAAAAACATGGTTGCAAAACAAAAGTGTGTTCCTTTAGAATGAACAGTAAGCTTACCCACTGTCTAAACAAGGACTAGCCAACCAGAGGCCCATGGGCCGCATGCACCCGACAGGCTTTTATCTTGTGGCCCGCCTGATGCTTTCTTGAAGTATTGTGTTTAATTTCAAAATAAAATTGTTTGTGTAAAATTTATATGTGGCAATAAAACAATAACCTATAATTTTATAATTCTAAACAAACAGGCGCAGTAGTGGCTGTGTGGTAAGTAGCTTGCTAACCAACCACATGGTTCTGGGTTCATTCCCACCACGTAGCATCTTGGGTAAGTGTCTTCAACTATACGCCTCGGGCTGACCAAAGCCCTGTGAGTGGATTTGGTAGACGGAAACTGAAAGAAGCCGGTTGTGCGCGCGCGCGCGTGTGCGTGCGTGCGTGCGTGTGTGTGTGCGTGCGTGTGTGCCCCACCCAACATCACTTGACAACCGATGGTGATGGCTTTACGTCTCCGTAACTTAGCGGTTCGGCAAAAGAGATGATGGCATAAGTACTAGGCTTACAAAGAATAAGTCCTGGGGTCGATTTGCTCGACTAAAGGCGGTGCTCCAGCATGGCCGCAGTCAAATGACTGAAACTAGTAAAAGAAAAAAAGAAAGAAAGAAAGGAAAATCTGAAATGATTGTTCTTAGATAAATATTGTTACTCACCAATAATACTAGGATCTTCATTCTGAAAAAAAATATAAAAAAATGATCAGATTTTTGTAGATAAATTGAGGCAATTTTTATGATGCATAAAACTAATTATAAATACTAAAATAATGGTAGTAAACAGATTATAATTTTAATGTAACATTCATCACAACAAAAACATTTATCACTCAATATGGCTGCCCTTTTGGGTAATTAATGCCTCCCGTGATGGCACCTGTACCAGTGGAGCGCTAAGAACACCGTTCGAGCGTGATCGTTACCAGTATCGCCTTCCTGGCACTTATGCCGGTGGCACGTGAAAAGTCATCTGAGCAAGATTGTTGCCAGTGCCGCTGGACTGTGCAGGTGGCACGTAAAATACACCATTTTGAGCGAGGCCGTTGCCAGTACTGCCTGATTGGCCTTCGTGCCGATGGTACGTAAAAGCACCCACTACACTCTTGGAGTGGTTGGCGTTAGGAAGGGCATCCAGCTTTAGAAACTCTGCCAAATCAGATTGGAGCCTGGTGCAGCCATCTGGTTCGCCAGTCCTCGGTCAAATTGTCCAACCCATGCTAGCATGGAAAGCGGACATTAAATGATGAGGATGATGATATATAGGCACAGACATGGCTGTGTGGTCAGTAGCTTGCTTACCAACCACATGGTTCCAGGTTCAGTCCAACTGCATGTCACCTTGGACAAGTGTCTTCTACTTGTTCGACTAAAGGCAGTGCTCCAGCATGGCCAGTCAAATGACTGAAACAAGTAAAAGAATACACACACACAGAGATTAGATGGGTTTCTTTTAGTTTCCATTTATCATATCCAGTCACAAGGCTCTGGTTGGTCAGTGGCTATAATAAAAGACACTAGCCCAAGATACCATGCAGTAGGACTGAACATGTGGTCGGTAAGCAAACTTCTTAACCACACAGCCACATCTGAACCTCATATTTAAAAAAAAAAAAAATTGAAAAGAACGAAAATGAAAAACATTCTACTCACAGGCATGACACGTGTGGGGACTGCATTCGGCATTTGTTGCTGTGATATAACCTGTGACATCATAGGATGACCCGGGGGCGGTGGGGGTTGCTGAGCTGCTACTTGGGGCATGTTCTGCGGAGACATGTTGGGCTGCTGCATGACTTGTGGTGGGGTCATGGGCATTTGCGGACCAGTTGTTCCAGCTGCTCCGCGGGGACTAATGCCAGGAACGCCTTTTTGGCTCATGCCGTGTTTGACTCGGTTAGGCTGCTGGGTCATAGATGGCTGCTGCTGTTGTGGGGGTGCTTGTTGCACTGGCATGTGGTTTGGTTGGTTGGGCATCACTGGTTGTCCAGAGACAATGGGTGCACCAGCTGGAAGAGGCTGTGGAGGCTGTTGACTTCCTGGCAAGGCTACAGCTAAAAGAAAAAAAAAACAAATAATAATAATAATGATGATGATGATGATGATGATTTCAAATTTTGCCACAAGGACAGCAATTTTGGGGGAAGGGAGGAGTTGATTACATCAACCCCAGTGTTCAACTGGTACGTAATTTATTAACCCCAAAAGGATGAAAAGCAAAGTCAACCTTGGCAGAATTTGAACTCAGAATCGTTTAACGTCCGCCTTCAATGCTGACATGGGTTGGACAGTTTGTCTGAGGCCTAGCAAGCCAGAAGGCTGCACCAGGCTCCAATCCGATCTGGCAATGTTTCTACAGCTGGATGCCCTTCCTAATGGCAATCACTCCGAGAGTGTAGTGGGTGCTTTTTACATGCACCCAACACAAGGCCTGAAATTTTGGGGAGGGAGCCAGTCAATCAGATCAACCTCAGTATGCAACTGATACTTAATTTGTCGTCCCTGAAAGGACGAAAGGCAAAGTCGACCTCAGCGGAATTTGAACTCAGAATGATGTTATTTCCGTTTTCTATCATTAGCTATCAGTAACTATCATTTCTGACGGTAACTTGATAATAATTCATAACTGATCCAAAATAATTTGTGTACTTATTCTTCCTTATACACAAATTCAAAATAAACAAGAGTACACAGAGAATGCAAACCTCCACCAAGGCAACACCAACATCCTCTCAATGATTAGCCAGAGATGATTTTTAAAATGAGAATATCTGAAATAAATTCAACAGTTCCCACAAACGAGAATACTGAAAATGAACCCAACCGCTTTCAAAAATTAAGTAAACAAACAGGAAAAGTAATCCAGAGTCCTTGTCCGGTACCCAATTGATCACAAAATCTAATCAGTTTGTGCTAGTCACGAGGCCAAACACCTCTGAAAGTTTCATCTGAATCCATCCAGCAGTTCTTGAGATATCTTGTCCACCGACAAACAAACAAACATAACTGAAAACAATACCTCTGTGTTTGCTAAGGTGGAGGTAATAATAGAAAAATACATTTTCTGCATGGAAATGTGTATGTTAAGAGGTTAAATGCTGCCCTGGCATAGTCACAGTCTAATGGCTAAAACTAGTAAGAGATGAAAGATAGAATGGAGCATCAGGGCAAGCAATACCAACCATCAACAGAACCAAGACCCAAATCCAGAACAAATAAAACAATAATCAACAATAATTCACAAATAACTTGATATGAACATTATTTACATTTGACAGATATCTGTCCCCATGTATGTTGTTAACACGACATTTCGGTTGATATACCCTCCAGCCTTCATCAGGTGTCTTGAGGAAATTCTGAACCTGGGTTCTTATTCCTAGGGTATTTTTCGATATTATTATTATTATTATTATTATAATTCAGGTCACTGCCTGGAATCAAACTTGGAATCTTAGGGTTAGAAGCCCGTGCTCTTAACCACTACACCATATGCCCGTGGTGTAGCAGCTAAGAGCGCAGGCTAACCCCAAGATTCCGAGTTCGATTCCAGGCAGTGACCTGAATAATAATAATGGCGACGACGACAACAACATTGAAAAATACCTTAGGAATGAGAACCCAGGTTCAAAAATTTCTCCAAGACACCTGATGAAGGCTGGAGGTTATACCAGGCGAAATGTTGTGTTAACAACAAAGATGAGGACAAATATCTGTCAAATGTAAATAATGTACATAATTCCTCATCTCTTAAATATAGAAACTGTATTAACTTGATATGAGTATAAAAGTTATAAGCAACTCACAAAGTTTCATTCGTAGCATGTCGATAATCTGCCGCTCTTCTTCTAAGCTTGGACTGTTTGACCGTTCTTGAAAAGAATGATTTTAAAACGAATTGTATATATCAATAGTACATTTATACATACATTACATAAAGAAATTCAACAGCATTTACTATTATTATTATTCAGAAGTCTTATTTTTTTTTTACATGCTTCCACTGCACTACCAAGCGCAGCTCTGTGTGCCTTGGGTATGTGCTGTGGTTTGTTGTAAGCTCTCATGTTTACTGTACTGAAAGTGCTTTACGTAGGATGTGTGCAGTGCCTAGTAGTGCTATTTTTTTGGATGTTGATGTACTTGTTAGTCCTGGTGTTTTTGTTATGTATTTGACTGAATATTTTTTTCTTGTCATACCTAATACGTCTACTATGAGAGGAATTTAGACTCCACATTTGAGTTACCTCTATTTCCAGGTCTTTGAATCTCACAAGTTTCTCCATTTCTTTTACAGAAACATTGTCATCTGTTGGTATTGATATATCAATTAGAAAGCATTTTTTTGCCTTGATTATCTGACAACTATATCTGGCTTATTGGTCTTAATTTCTCTATCTGTGTGTATTGGCATATCCCATAGTATGGTTGCTTTCTCATTTTCTATGACCTTTTCTGGCATGTGCCTATACCATCTTTTTTCTGCTGTTATTCCATAGTGTTATTATTATCATCATCAATCTATACTAAAGGTGATATTTCAAAAACAACAGGACAGCCTAGGAGTCGTGATCTAGGTGGGCCCAGGTCCTTTAGAATGTCAGGAACTAACAGGCCAAAACACTTGCTCGACAGGATCTGAAGATTTCTCCAACTGTCCACACACTCTGTAGTAAATTTCCACTTAATATTGTCATATTGTGATTAATTTTAACCACTTATAAACCAACTTACTCACACTTGACAAAAAATATGTAACAGTAGTTACCTGGTAAAGAGTAACCTTTAAGTAAAACTTGGTGCCGATGATCAATTGTACAGTCCTTCATGTTTAATAGGGGATCATTGCTACCCATGTTGCTCTGAAAAATAGTAAAAGAAAACAACTCCAAAATTAGAAAATATTAAGAGAAAATATCAAGGAAATAATTCATGAAACAGATTTATTTTAATCAACTGGATTTAATTATAGGGTTAATTAATTTCGTTATAACCATAATCGTTTTACATCTGCTTTTTCTATGCTTGCATGGGTTAGCTGGATCCTTCCCAACACACAATATCTCATCACTTATTGCATTCATTTGTCATTCTTTTTAATGTGTGCAGGCTTGGGTGTGTGGTTAAGAAGTTTTCTCCCCAACCACATGGTTTCAGGTTCAGGTCCACCTTCAGCAGATGTCTTCCACTATAGTCCCAGGCTAACTAAAGCCTAGTAACTGGATTTGGTAGACAAACTGAAGAAGCCCATCATATATATATATATATATATATATATATATATATATATATCAATAGACTTCTGCAGAGTTTTCCTCTACAAAATACACTCACAAGACATTGGTCAGTGTAGGGCTATGTTAGAGGACACTTGCCCTAAGTGCTGCTGCAAGGAGGAATTGAACCCAATATCATATGGTTTCAAAGCAGACTTAATATTCCAGGAGTTGAAGACGAAAGGAAAGATCTAGAGGAGTTGTGTGCTGTATGGGAGTGAGACATGGTGTTTGGGGGAGAGAGAGATGGCTATTTTGAGAAGGACCGAGAGGGCAATGGTGAGAGAAATGTGTGGTGTGAAGCTGCTTGATAAGAGGAGGACTGAGGAATTGATGGGGATGCTGGGGTTGGAGGAATCAGTGGAACGGCTGGCAAGGGCGAATGGAGTGCGGTGGTATGGGCATGTGTTGAGGAGGAATGAGGAGCATGTTCTGAAGAGGGTGCTTGAGTTTGGGGTAAATGGACTGAGAAAGCGAGGTAGACCGAGGAAAACGTGGAGGGGACAGGTAGAGAAAGAGATTGGAAGGGTTGGCTTGAGAAGGGAGGATCTCCAAAACCGGGTGAGATGGTGTGAGGGTGGCTGCTATGGCACTGAGGTAGAATCCAGCCACCCCTGTTAATGGGAACAAAACCTGGATTCAAAATGATGATGATGATTCTATCGAATAATAAGCAATCAACAATTAAAGAAATCAATTTGAAACACTGACTTATTGTCAAATGAGTAGATTTTTTAATCTTTTTTTTTTTTTTTTTACTGATAATTCAAACTCAATGTTGTCTATTCAAAAGGTATTGATTTTAAGTGGCAGAAAGGGACAAAAATTATGAAGAATTAAATATGCACAAACCTCTTCAAACAGCCGTAATAAAGATGGAATTTTTCTGGGGGAAATTATAGAGAAATTGATTCCTTTCTGAAAACAGAGTAAAAAGACATAAATCAAACTGATTATCTTATGTTTGTAAATCATCATCATCATCATCATCGTTTAACGTCCGCTTTCCATGCTAGCATGGGTTGGACGATTTGACTGAGGACTGGTGAAACCGGATGGCAACACCAGGCTCCAGTCTGATTTGGCAGAGTTTCTACAGCTGGATGCCCTTCCTAACGCCAACCACTCAGAGAGTGTAGTGGGTGCTTTTACGTGTCACCCGCACGAAAACGGCCACGCTCGAAATGGTGTCTTATGTGCCACCCGCACAAGCCAGTCCAGGGGCACTGGCAACGATCTCGCTCGAAAATCCTACAGGAGCCAGTCAGGCGGTACTGGCAACGGCCACGCTCAAAATGGTGCATCTCATGTGCCAACCGCACAAGAACCAGTCCAGGGGCACTGGCAACGATCTTACTTGGCTTGCCGGGTCTTCTCACGCACAGCCCATTTCCAAAGGTCTCGGTCCGTAGTCATCGCCTCGGTGAGGCCCAATGTACGAAGGTCTTGCCTCACCACCTCAGCCCAGGTCTTCCTGGGCCTACCTCTTCCACGGGTTCCCTCAACTGTTAGGGTGTGGCACTTTTTCACGCAGCTATCCTCCTCCATTCTCACCACATGTCCATACCAGCGCAATCGTCTCTCTTGCACGCCACAACTGATGCTTCTAATGTTCAGCTTTTCTCTCAAGATACTTACACTCTGACGGGTATTCACATTGACATTACACATCCAACGGAGCATACTGGCTTCATTCCTTGCGAGCTTACGTATGTCCTCAGCAGTTACAGCCCATGTTTCACTGCCATGTAGCATGGTTGTTCGTACGCATGCGTCATACAGTCTGCCTTTTACTCTGAGTGAGAGTCCCTTTGTCGCCAGCAGGGGTAAGAGCTCTCTAAACTTTGCCCAGGCTATTCTTATTCTAGCAGCTACACTTTCAGCGCACCCACCCCCACTACTAACTTGGTCGCCCAGATAGCGGAAGCTATCGACTACCTCTAGTTTTTCACCCTGGAATGAGATAGAAGTTGTTTCCTGTTTGTTTGCAGTCTTTATTGCACCTGAACATCTGCCACAAACAAAAACTAACTTGCTAGTTAACCTGCCTTTGATGTTGCTGCACCTCTTATGTGTCCATAGCTTGCACCGGGTACATCTTATAGAGTTACTACCTACTCCTTTTCTACATACTGAGCAGGGCCATCTACCTGAAGGGGTTTGTGTTTTATCTACCTTCCTACTTATTAGGATTTTGGTTTTAGCTAGGTTGACTCTAAGGCCCTTCAATTCTAGACCTTGCTTCCACACCTGAAACTTCTCCTCTAGTTCTGATAGTGACTCCGCAATTAGGGCAAGGTCATCAGCATAGAGGAGCTCCCAGGGGCAACCTGTCTTGAACTCCTCTGTGATTGCCTGGAGGACTATGGTAAATAATAGGGGGCTGAGGACGGAACCATGGTGGACCCCTACCTCTACCCGGAATTCATTGCTGTACTCATTTCCAACCCTCACCTTACTGGCAGCATCTCTGTACATGGCTCGCACAGCTCTCACTAACCATTCTTCTATCCCAAGTTTCCTCATTGACCACCAGATAAGGGATCGGGGGACCCTGTCAAAGGCTTTCTCCATGTCAACGAAAGCCAGGTACAGAGGTTTATCCTTAGCTAGGTATTTCTCTTGCAACTGTCTCACTAGAAATAAGGCATCAGTAGTGCTTTTACCTGGCACGAACCCAAACTGCATCTCATCTAAATTGATTCGCTCCCTAATTAGTTGGGCTATGACCCTCTCTGTAACTTTAATAACCTGATCTAACAGCTTGATGCCTCTGTAATTATTTGTATCTAAAGCGTCCCCTTTACCTTTGTAGCAGTTGACTATGATGCTGCTACACCAGTCATAGGGTATGACTCCTTCGTGTATCACCTGGTTCGTAATACGGGTGACTAGGTTATAGCCAACACTGCCAGATATTTTGAGCATCTCTGCAGTGATTCCTGATGGGCCGGGGGCTTTCCCGGTCTTCATACTCTTAATTGCTTTATCTACCCTGGTACTATCAACTCGGATAGCTGGTCCCTCTATTGGGTCGACATAAGGCAGGCTCTCTTTCTCCCATTCATTCTCTTTATTAAGCAATCTATCGTAGTGGCATCTCCAGACCTCTTTCTTTGCATCCTCATTTAATGCAAGCGTACCATCATCCATGCGAACACATTTCTCTCCTACAACATCACTATTCTCTCTCCTACACTGTCTTGCAACACGAAATACCTCGAGTCTTTGGTCCTCACGGCGCAGAACATTGGCAAATCTTTCCTTATCTGCTTCCCCTCTGGCTAAATAAACCTGTCGCCTAGCCTCCCTTCTGGCACATTGGTACAATTCCCTGCTACCACCGTTCTTCCAGTCCTTCCAAGCCTGTTTCTTTTGTCTAATAGCCCTGTCTACCTCCTTGTTCCACCACCACGTTACTCTGGGTTGGGAGGGGACCTTACACCACCCACAAATCTGGTCGGTGGCTTTCAACAGGTTGTCCCGCAGAAATCTCCAATTGTCTTCCACGTTGTATGATGCTATATCCCCTTCTATTTCGTTAAATGCTTCAAGTAACTTGTCTCTAAGTCTCTGTCCGTTTGCAGGGTCTTTAAGCTTCCACACCCTTCTTCTCCAAGCCTGTCTAATTCTGGGCACCCATTTTGCCTTGATCCCAAAGTCGCTAACTACTAATCTATGTTGTGGGGTACATTCTTCGCCAGGGTAGGTTTTGGCATTTATAAGCCGCCCTCTTTCCCTATTTCTGGCGAGGATGTAGTCGATTTGGCTAGAGTGTCTGCCGGAGCGGTAGGTGACTAGGTGACTGGCAGGTTTCCTGAAGTTGGTATTGCAGACCATAAGATTGGTTGCATCACAGAACTCCAGCAGTCTGGTTCCCTCCTCGTTGCGGGAACCGAAGCCATAGCCTCCATGTATGCCATGGAAGCCCCCAGCACGACGTCCGACATGACCGTTGAAGTCTCCAGCCACAAAGAGAAGGTCCCTGTCACTCGTCGACGAGGTAGTTTGCAAGAGGGTGTCATAGAATTGGTCTTTCAGACCATCTGGTAGCCCAGGTTGAGGTGCATAGGCTGAGATGACAGTAGCTAATCTATGATGAAGCACTAGTCTGATCTTAAGTACTCTGTCACTTACTCTAACGACCTCGATTACCTTATCCACCCATTTCTCCGCTAGAAGTATTCCTACGCCCCCGACCCCGTCAGTGTTCCCTGCCCACAGTACCGCCAGACTGGCCCTCGTGCCAGTGGCATGTAAAAGCACCCACTACACTCTCAGAGTGGTTGGCGTTAGGAAGGGCATCCAGCTGTAGAAACTCTGCCAGATCAGATTGGAGCCTGGTGCAGCCATCTGGTTCGCCAGTCCTCAGTCAAATCGTCCAACCCATGCTAGCATAGAAAACGGACGTTAACGACGATGATGATATATATATATATATACATATATATAAATATAAGTGACCGATAGAACAAGTACCAGGCTTACAAAGAATAAGTCCTGGGGTCAAATTGCTCGACTAAAGGCGGTGCTCCAGCATGGCCACAGTCAAATGACTGAAACACTGGAGTCGTTGTAATCGACTTAATCCCTTTGTCTGTCCTTGTTTGTCCCCTCTATGTTTAGCCCCTTGTGGGTAATAAAGAAATACGAAACTGAAAGATACCCATCATGTTTATGTATCATCATCGTCATCACATAAGTACTTGTGGTCACGCAGGAAATCCACCTCGCGACAAAATGCCATATTTACCAGGCACTCATCCAAACGGTTCTCCCCTATGGCTGTGAGACCTGGCCAATGCGTGTTATTTCTTTACTACCCACAAGGGCCTACACACCGAGGGGATAAACCAGGACAGACAAACGGATTAAGTCGATTATATCGACCCCAGTGCGTAACTGGTACCTATTTAATCGACCCCGAAAGGATGAAAGGCAAAGTCGACCTCGGCGGAATTTGAACTCGGAACGTAGCGGCAGACGAGATACGGCTAAGCGCTTCGTCCGGCGTGCTAACGTTTCTGCCAGCTCGCCGCCTTTGATGGATATCTTTCAGTTTCTGTCTACCAAATCCTCACAAGAGTCTTTGGTTGGGTCAGGGCGATAGTAGAAGACACTTGCCCCAAAAAATGCTATGCAGTGGAATTGAAACTTGTAGGGCTTTCTGACTGTCCAATGCGTGTTGCTGATCTCCAGAAGCTGGAGGTCTTCTATCGCTTATGTATTTGTCATCTTCTCCGACTGCGTATGTCAGACTGCATTTCGAACCAACAACTTTGTTCACTGCGGTCTCTCGCCTCTTGAGAGAACTCTTCTGACGAGAAGACTATGGTAGTTTGGTCGCACATCACAGTACTGCCATGATGAACTCATCCAGAGAGTGATAGCGCCAGATCCTCCCCCAGGTTGGTATATGTGGAGAAGTGGTCAGCTGAAGACATGGCTCATGACAGTCAGAGCAGATATGGAATTCGTTTTTGCCCCTAGAGTCCTTGGTATTCGTTGCTGGAACTGGGAACAGCTTCGACACACTGCAGAATCAGCCGCCAACATACATGCATGGACTGTCTAAACTCATGACACAATGAACTCAATAGGAGCTAGCTTAACCCCTCCTGGTTGAATGATAAGTTAAGGAGAAGTCAAGATCATTTAACATTCCCTTTTTCATGTTGGCATGGGCTAGATGTTTTGACAAGAACAGCCAAGCCAGAGAGTTGCACCAGATTCTGCATCTGCGTTGGCATGGTTTGTACTGCTACTTGCCCTTCCAAACACCAACCACTTAACAGAGTTGTTGTTGTTGGCACTCCGTCGCTTACGACGTCGAGGGTTCCAGTTGATCCGATCAATGGAACAGCCTGCTCGTGAAATTAACGTGCAAGTGGCTGAGCACTCCACAGACACGTGTACCCTTAACGTAGTTCTTGGGGAGATTCAGTATGACACAGAGTGTGACAAGGCTGGCCGTTTGAATTACAGGCACAACAGAAACAGGAAGTAAGAGTGAGAGAAAGTTGTGGTGAAAGAGTACAGCAGGGTTCACCACCATCCCCTGCCGGAGCCTTGTGGAGCTTTAGGTGTCTTTCGCTCAATAAACACTCACAACGCCCTGTCTGGGAATCGAAACTGCGGTCCTATGACCGCGAGTCTGCTGCCCTAACCACTGGGCCATTGCGCCTCTGCACTTAACAGAGTGTACAGTATATAACAGGCTTCCTGCCATTTCCATCTACCAAATCTATTCATAAGGATTTGGTTAACCCAGGTTTACAGTAGAAGACATTTGCTCAAGGTGCCACAAAGTGGGGCTGAACCTGTAACTCGTGTGGTTTCAAAATTCAGGTGCAAAAATACAGAATGAGAAGACAAAGGATAAAACTTACGTTAGACATCATTTTGACAAGATCTTCGCAAGTATGACCAGCATAATTCTTTACTTGATAGCTTGGTAGCTGATATGGTGGAGAATTTGTCACTAATATACAATGGCACTGTGGTTTGATACTATAATGAAATATGTAAAAAAAAAAATTTAATAATTAGAAGGAAACTGAAGTGAAGCCACAGCATATCTAAAGAAGTCAATCAGATATTAGCATTATACAAATAATTTCGTCCAACCCATGCTAGCATGGAAGGCGGACGTTAAACGATGGTGATAATGACTCTTGGATTAATGTCACAATATTGTCATTATTGTCGAAATGTAAAAAGCATTAAAAAATGTATTTCTAGTTAGGACAAACCTGGGATGTCTCTTTTTACTGAAATCATCAAAAACTTGAATAGCTGTACTTAAACCCTCTGCTATGTGACTTTTGCCTTCACCAGCACCACCAATAAATCTAAAAATAAAAGAGAAAAATAATTAATTCATACAATTTAACCAGTTTATTTTGTTATCTTTTATCACTTACTTGTTATTGACCCTGAAAGGATGAAAAGCAAACTAGATTTTGGTGGAATTTGAACTCAGAACATAAGGACAGGGGAAATGCTAAGTAATATACCTGGTGTGCTAACGATTCTGCCACCTTATGTTAATAATAATAATCCTTTCTACTGGAAGCACAAGGCCTCAAATTAGGGGGAAGGGATTAAGTCGATCACATCATCCCTAGTGCCTAACTGGTACTTAATTTATCGATCCCGAAAGGATGAAAGGCAAAGTTGACTTCAGTGGAATTTGAACTCAGAACAAGACAGACGAAATACCGCTAAGCATTTTGCCCGGCATGCTAATGATTCTGCCAGCCCACTGCCTTATAAGATGATAATAATAATAATAATTATAATAAAAAACAATAATAACTTACGGAATTCCATCAAACCATCCAAGGAATGTATGAATGTTTGTAGTAGGAGCATAACATCGTGCAGCAGGCTCTGGTGCAATGTCAGCAGAATGGAAGGCCACCAGTGCATACAATGTGCAACTGAACTGCAAAAATAAAGAGTTTTAAATAAATGTAATAAAAATGCAGCAAGATTATAATCCAGCGTTTTCCAAACCTCTTTGTTGCGATCCATTTTATTTATCTCGCGATCCACTGAAGGGTCGGGACCTACACTTTGAAAAATGCTGGATACTCTGCACTTTGCACTCACTTGCGTTTTTTTTCATTCCTTCTTTTTTGTCACAACCCATTTTATTTATTTCGCGACCCACTGAATGGTCGGTCTCACAGTTTGGAAAATGCTGGATATTCTGCAATTTGCACCCACTTGCGTTTTTACAAAAGCATAAGTTCTGCAGGGCCAGACATGTCGCAAGGCTCAGAGAGAGCAGGTGGACGTGTGCAAATACCAAGTGGTATCCAAGAGGTCTGAAAAGGTCGCTAGGAAGGCCTTCACAACAAAGGGAAGACAACTGAGTTAAGTGATTTGGATCAAGGTAGAAAAGAATGGAACAATCAAGACAGAATTGGAAGCACATTGTGACCAGTGGGGTACATCTGATAGTCTGGTCGGTACTGTGATGTGTTATAAAAGCAAATAAATAAATAGTATACAAATATTTTCAACTTACATCGCATCCATAATCTGTGGGATCAGGTGGGCCGCCATTGAAATATCTAGAGAGAAAAAAAAGATATCGGTTTAAAATGAATGAATTAAAAATTATATTGGTTATGAGGCATGGCTGTGTGGTGAAAAGTTTCCTTCTCAAGCACATGGTTCTGAGTTCAGTCTCACTGTGTGGTACACCTTGAGCAAGTGTCTTTTACTCTAGCCTTGGACCAACCAAAGGTTTTTAAATGGATTTGCTAGACGGAAGCTGAAAAAGGCCTATTGTATACATGTGTGTGTGTGTGTGTGTTTCTTTGTGACTGCGTTGTCCCTCACCACCACTTGACAACCAGTGTTGGTGGCTTTACATCCATGTACCTTAGCAGCTCAGTAAAAGAAACCAATAGAGTAAGCTCCAGGCTTAGCAAAAATATAAGTATCGGAGTCAATTCATTCAACTAAAAACCCTTCAAGGTAGTACACCACCATGGTCACAGTCTAGTAACTGGAACGAACAAAAAATAAAAAATAATAACACAAGTCTATTGGTTTTCCTATATCAGAAATCCCTCTCATTCACAATGTTTTCTCTTCGTGATCTGATATTTTTAAAAAAATGCTACTTTTATCTGACAAGTTACAACTGCAATTAAAGTAAAACCTGGATGGAAATAACAGATGTTACTATAAAAAATTTGGTACAAGAAATCCAAAGATTTCATTTTCAATGAAACAGGTGCTAATAATAACAATGCTTTGACTGATATTTTATTTTACTGACCCCCAAAGAGAAAAGCAATGTTAACCTCAGTGGGATTTGAACTCAGAAATACAGAGTCAGAACAAACTATAAAGAGTTATAAAAGGTACGCTTCATGTGTGGTAGTATGAATATTTATATTTTGTAGTTCATGAAACTTACATCTAGTATAGATATATATATATATATATATATATATATATATATATATATATATATATATATATATATATATTATGGTTATCATCATCATTTAAAGTTCATTTTCCATGCTGGCATGGCTTGGACTGTACGGGAGCTGGCAAGGCCAAGGAACACATCAGGTTTCATTGCCCCTTTTGACATGAGCAATTTGGCAACAGATTAGCATCCCATTCAATGTGTGTGTGTGTTGATACATTATATAAACACACACACACACACACACACAATAATACCCATGCCAGTTCTGCACCTGTGCCTGTTCCATGAAAAAAGCACCCAGCACACTCTGTTAAGTGGTTGGTGTTAGGAAGGGCATCCAGTTGTAGAAACAATGCCACAATAGACAGATGGAGACTGGACAGCACTCGGTTAGCCAGCTCCATGTGAAACCGTCCAACCCACACCAGCATGGAAAACGGACATATGATGGTGATACACACACACACATATATTTTATATATATATATATATATATATATATATATATATATATATATATATATATACACACACACACAAGGAAAGAATGAAGGAATTAATTCCGTATATAGAACAACGACGTAGTGCTCAGAATATGAGCTATATGAATAATATAGACCATCAATAGAATACACAAAATTTTGGTAATCAATAAACAATTTTCCTTTATAACATCGAAGTACTTTAGGCAAATCTCATAAAACTGTAAAAAATATATGTGTACAAAATTACACAAAAATACATAAAAAAAAGATACGTACAAATACATATGGACATATAAAAGTGTACATGAATACATAACGAAAATATAAAATGGTATGCGAGTGCCTGAACTCGGTACATCCGTGTTAGAAACAAGGAAGAAAGTTATAGATACATCGACAATATGTATAATTAAAAAAGAATTATAAGTATTCCATGGCAGAGATAAGGTCTAATATTTATCCTACAATCATTTCGGGGAAAATGTTATTGGTGGGTGAATAAAGTATTTCTGTCCAGCTCCTATATATAAAGTCCCTTCATCAGGGAACACATAACAGACTTTAATTTCCCTTTTATGTGTTCCTTGATGAAGGAACTGTTTATATGGGAGCTAGACAGGAATACTTTATCCACCTCCCAATAACATTTTCCCCGAAACGATTGTAGCATGAATATTAGACCTTATCTCTGCCATGAAATACTTATAATTCTTTTTTAATTATGTATATTGTCCATATGTCTATAACTTTTTTCCTTCTCGTTTCTAATACGGATGTACCGAGTTCAAGCACTCACATACCATTTTATATTTTCGTTATATATTCATATGTATTTGTATGTATATTTGGCAGAGGTAAAGAATACGGAGGCTAATGCAGTTTCGCACCTCTCCTTGAAACATGGATTTAAAAAAAAAAAACTTTTTCGGATTCCTATGTTTAAGATATCGGAGATTACGAATATGAAAAAAAAAATTCCCACCACCACTTTAAAATTTTGAACTTTATCAAAATTTTTTCCCTATGTTTTAGATGACGGAGATTCCGAATATGCAAAATTTTAAATTCAATAAGCATATAGACATGTGTATAAAGAGATAGATAGATAGATATGAATGTCTTTCTGGGACTAAAAACAACAGTAATACCGTCTTCTATAGGATTGCCACATTTAGTTGACAAATATATTTTATGAATAAACAGACAAGGATAAATAGATAGACAGATAAATAAATATATGGATGAAAAATAAGGAATCCGAAAACTTTTTTTTTTCTAAATGCATTTTTCAAGGAAAGGTGCGAAACTACATTAGCCCCAGAATACGTAGAGAACCCGTTTTCTGCATAACAAAAACCCTAAACCTAAACACCGGGTGTACGTATTCTTTACTTTCGCCGTATATTTTTATGTATTTTTTGCGTAATTGTATACACACATACTTTTTTTTTACCGTTTTATAAGATTTGCCTTAAGTACTCCGATGTTATTCCATCTAAAACACTGAGTCTACGTTAGAAATGGGTACTACTAAAGAAGAGTGGTTCCCAACGCGCATCCGCCCTAGCTGGTCGTGAGTAGTCGATCTTACAAGAGAGAGCCTTGTGCTAAAAAGTTTACTAGGATTTGTTGACATTCTTGGAAAAAAAATATATTGTGTAAAATTATTGGTATCAATATGTAAGCATATACATGATAAATGAACAAAAGAAGTTGGAAACGTCAATAAGAACAAACCGCCATTTTAGAATCGAGATACTTACTCAAGTGTTGGTTGAATATACGATGTTTTTAAGATATCTTTGTGAGCGGCGAGATTTGCTGTGGATTCTATCACAAACACAACGTCAGAAACTGTTGGGAATAACATTTGTTGTGTATCAGTAGCGATCATACTTTTTAACGACAACACACTAAATAATAGTAATGTGAGATTACTAATTCAACTCCGCCATTGAAGCTGGCGACCAGAAGATTGACATCGAAGGGAAGTAACTCGGTCAATTTCACTAGCAGATGGGTTTTTCAAGGATTTATGGAATTTCTTTCGGAATTTTTTTCTTTTTTTTTTTTGTGTGTGTATGTGCAATGACTATCTTTCGAAATATCATACCACATGGTGATTCTTGCGAAAAACATATTGGAATTTCTGCCAGAAATCTTTCGGGAAATTCTTGGGGAAAAACCATCTCAGAATTTCTTCAGTTTTTTTGTTGTTTTTTTTTTACGGAGGAGGTGGGGAATTCTTGGGGAAAAACATCTTTGAATTTCTTCTGAGTTTTTTTTCGAATGACTATCTTTTGAAGTCCCATGCCTCATAGGAATTCTTGGGGGAAACACACCTTAGAATTTCTAGCAGAATTTTTCTTTCTATTTTTTTTTTAAATGATTGTCTTGCAAAGTCCCAAGCTTCATGGGAATGGAAAATGGTAAGGAAGATGAGGGATAAGAATATAGACTATTTAAAAAAAAAAAAGGACAGCTTTTGAAAAAATCCACCAAATACCTGATTTTGTTTTTTTTATTATATATTTCTTTCAATACTCAGGATATTAAATTTTTTCTTTCTATTTGGAATATTTATAATTCATTTTTATTTTTATCAGTCATTAGACTGAGGCCATGCTGGAGCACCACTTTGGTCAAACAAATTGACCCTAATATTTTTTTTATGTCTGGCTATATTATCAATTTTTTTTTTAACTGAACTTCTAGGTTACACGGATGCAAACAAACCAACACCAATGATGGAACAGACACACACACATGATGAGCTTCTCTCAGTTTCTGTCAACCAAATCCACTCATAAGGCAATCCAGAGCAATAGTAGAAGACAACTGTCCAAGGTGCCATACAGTGGAACTGAACCCAAAACCATGTGGTTGGGAAGCAACTTTCTTATCACATAGCCATACCTACACCTACATCTAATTGTAGGATGGGTTTTTTTTTCCTCTTTTCTTTTCATAATTCAGTTGGAACTTTAATTTTCAATGGTTTGGGAAAATGTCTCTCTCCTTCACAAAAGAACATTTCTCTCTAAACCAAGACGCTAATATAAAAAAGTATTTTTCATATTCAAACTGATAAGGGAAATATCCCGACTGTTTTAGATAACTGACTTCACAATTTGGGTATTCATAACTGATTGGGAATTCCTAAAGACAAGTTCCTGTGTAAGACAGTTCGGTATTCTCTGTAAATGCACAAAAACCGTTTTAAGGGCTGCATACTTTGTATTGTTATTACTGGATTAGTTACAGCTAAAAAGACCAAGTTATTTCAAGTTACAAACACATTTCTATTCATAGACTATCAACATGCTGTTTCAGCCAACAAATTGAAGTTAGTCGTATGACTTGTAAAAAATGGGAAAATTAGGAAGTTCTGTATGGTCTTTGTAATAAATTACTAATATGCTCATCTAAATGCAACAATATTTTCATATTTATTACAGCAAATAATTTCAGATCAAAGATGTTGCCAACACACATTGACATTAAGGTACCGATAGGTAAAATACTGGAGTATTTCCAATGTAGCATTTAACCTGAGCTCATGGCACCAGCATTGACAAGTTCTGTTTTGGCATGGTTTCTACAGCTGGATACCCTTCCTAATGCCAACCACTTTACAGAGTGTACTGGGTGCTTTTTATGTGACACCAGCGCTAGTAAGGTCACCAAGTAATTCACAAAACAAGCCCTTCACTCATTTGAGTGTACTGTAGTATTGAGGGAAGTGGCTCTATGCGAGGTGATGAGAGGTTAGTGTTATAGAGATAGGAACAAGTATCTTGCTGTAAAGGAGATATACGGTTACCTCTATTAAAAAAGAAAAAAGAATGGTGGTAAAGACATGCCAGAGAACACCCTCAAGTTACAGGAAGAGGAATATAAGTGACATGGGTGGGTAGCTAAGATGGTGGAAGAATGGAGATAGGGACAGAGGAAAATGCACCTTAAAATAAATACGTTGTTTTCTTGTATATAGACACCTTAGTCATATTAGAAAAACAAAACGAATATGGAATTGGATGATTCCGTTCTTTTGCTTGTTTCAGTAATTTGACTGCTGCCGTACTGGGGAACCACCTTGAAGAATTTTAGTCAAAGAAATCAGCCCCAGTACATATATACTAATCTTTTTAAAGCCTGGTACTTATTCTGTCAGTCTCTTTTGCCAAGCCACTAAGTTAGAGGAACATAAACACAGCAACACAGGTTGTCAAGTAGCAAGGGGTGGGGGGAACAAATACAAACAGACAAAAACTATGGAAATCAGACTGGAGTCTGGTGCAGCCTTCCAGCTTACCAAGCCTAATCAAACTGTTCAACCCATGCCAGCATGGACAACGGACATTAAATGATGATGGTAAAACAGTGAGATCACAACTTTTTAATTTTTATTAGATGTAGGTGAAAAGAAAGGAAAGAAAAATATAATTTACATTTCCAAAGAAATCTTTGGATGGTATGTTAACATGGAAATGGAAAAGAGAATGCGGTTTACATGTACAAAATGTTGTTATCAACCAGAAAACTATGTCGTTTTTAGGTACAAGTGTCCTATTTATCAACAATGAGATTAAATATGATACAGGAACACTAGTGTAGCTAGAGTGTGTGCCACTCAGGCTAGAGTGTGCCCTTCCGTTTGCTGTCCCAGACCCCACAAAAAAACACATATTGCCTACAACAGACCCAAAAGTGCTGCCCCTTTGAAAGAGCCACCCACGGTGGACCAACCCTACCGCACCCCCTAGCTACGCTAGTGTACAGGAATGGTAGCATTTGAATGTCTTTTATACCAAACTGCAACTAAGCCAGGATGCTGCCTTCAAAGATTTTGCCAAATGAATCGACTCCAATTAATTTTTTTTTCTTTAGTCTGGTACTTATTTTATCAGTCTCTGTTGCTGAACTGCTAAGTTACAGGGGACATAAACGAAACAACACCGGTTGTCAAGTGGGGTGTAGGATAAAGACATACACACACATACATACACAATAGGCTTCTGCACAGTTTCCATTTATCAAATTTACTCACAAAGTATTTGTTGGCCCAGGGCTATGGTACAAATTACTCACTCAAGGTGCTACGCATTGGGACTGAACCTGAAACGACACTATCATGAAGTATGCTTCTTAATCACACAGCCATGTTTGCACCTAATGAATTTTATCTTCTTTAAAATAATTTTCTGGTCCTTAGCATCATTAGAATGGAAGGAAAAGATGTTGCCATTTATTTACAGCTGTGGTTCTCATCCGGGGTCCACATGACCCTTGGAGGCGCATATAAGATCTTGTTAAAATTCATGAGCAATAAATTTGGTTATACTTTTATAATGTGGAGGCGCAATGGCCCAGTGGTTAGGGCAGCAGACTCGCGGTCATAGGATCGCGGTTTCGATTCCCAGACAGGGCGTTGTGAGTGTTTATTGAGCGAAAACACCTAAAGCTCCACGAGGGTCTGGCAGGGGATGGTGGCGAACCCTGCTGTACTCTTCCACCACAACTTTCTCTCACTCTTACTTCCTGTTTCTGTTGTACCTGTAATTCAAATGGGTCAGCCTTGTCACGCTGAATATCCTCGAGAACTATGTTAAGGGTACACGTGTCTGTGGAGTGCTCAGCCACTTGCACGTTAATTTCATGAGTAGGCTGTTTCGTTGATCGGATCAACTGGAACCCTCAACGTCGTAAGCGACGGAGTGCCAACAACAACTTTTATAATAGGATTTTGTTAAACATTGAATGGCTAGAAGGATCTATAATAGGATTTTGTTAAACATCTAATGGCTAGGAGGATTTATATGAATATAACAGGAACCAAAAAGGCACCACAGGAAAAGAAAATGGTTGACAAACACTGATTAAGAATTTAAAGAATCCAAAATCAAATATTTTATATCTCAATATTCATTTTTCCCAAACATAAACAAATAGATGGAAGAAAAACAAAATGTATGCTTTCTTTGCAGGAGCCTGTTTGCTATGCAAGGAGCAGTGGTTCACCAGAAAATAACCATTTTCTGATGGTACTTAACTTTGAAGTAATGAAACAGGTGTTTTAGCTGTTGTTTAATCCCAGGTGAGCTTTGATTAAGCAAATCTACTGTCAAAGGCATTCCAGGTGTAACCATCCCATCTTTTTTGTATATGTAGGACTACATTTTCTAATGTATCCTTTTTTTCTTAAAACTTTATATGTCCTGTGTATTTCCCTGGCATCCATTCATCATATATGATTCACATTGGCAATTTTTTTCAACCACCAGAGCAACATGGAATTTATTAAAGAAAGCTTTATGTTACTCAGGACATATGAAAGAAGGGCTTACCAAAAGTCTGAAAACAAGCATGGATGGTTTGGACAAACTTATGAAAATGCTTTAGACAGGTAAATGGTTAAGATGGTAGGGTATGATGTGAATGAATTTAGCTGCTATTTCTAGCAGATTGAGCAACTGTGTTGAAGTTCCCTTAAGGAGCTTAAGGGTTTTGTTTTTAATTATTTTGGCTAATGTTAAATAACTATAAATATGTAAAAACATGACTAGAGCCATCAACATCAATTGTAGGTTTGTCCAGTAAAGCATCTGTGTAGTCTTGAATTAATTCATTAACCAATTCCTTACCGATTGCATCATGATAGTTTTCAGAGGGTTGATAAGAGGTTGTGGAATGGAAATAATCAACAGTTGAATCTTTGTCGGTATTTTCTGTACGATGTCTTAATCTTAATTTTGGGACACGACTTGGACATCGTTCTTGCAGACTAGGTGATTTCTTAATTTTTTGATGGTGCATCACCTTTTCAACAAGGTCAGAGTTACTGGGATAGCTCTGCAAAGGATTCTGATAGTAATCAGAATGATAGTCTGACTCAGAACTTTCTTCTTCTGAAGAATTTATGCATAACTCTTGAATTTCTTCAGCCTTCTTTTTTGAAACTTCTGCTAATGACGTTTCATTGTGATCTACAGCAGTGTAATGTAAGTCCATGAACAGATCTTCACTCCCTATATCAACAGCAAGCAAGAAAGCCTTTTCAAACCGAGAATATCTGAGAAGCAAATGAAAAAATCGTCGAGCAAGTCTACATATTGGATCTCGATATTCTAATATGTTAGCAATTGATGTTTTCACTGGAGAATAAAACATACCTAGAGTCTTTTCAAGGTAGCTTTCTCTTTCTGCATTGAGTGGCAGTCGCAAAAGGTAATTAGCAATAGCTGAAATACCTGCATAGCAACTTGGGCCATCGCTTTCCCAATGTAAAGAACATAACAGGTTGGTAGCTTCATAAAGCTGTTGGTGTTTTATATATTCTTTGATCAGTTCAAGGACAGACAAACCTTCTTGACTCATAAGGCCAAAGTATAACTGTAAAACAGCTAGTGGGCCTTTGTTGAATATAAGTAAAAGAAATTGAGAATTTCTTGAAAGTTCAGTATCATTGTCACAATCATTCCATTGCATATCTTCAAAGAAAACGGTTTTCTTAAAAAACATATCAGTCTTTAATACTTTCTCTGAAGAAAACTGGTCACCAAGCAACTGGAAGTTGAGGTGGTTAAGAGCGAGATCAAATAACTGAATATTCCCAGAGGCACTTACAACAAACGCAACAGCACCATTTGAGTGCCATTTTATATTTACTGGTACTAAACTGGCTTGGGTTGAATGCATTGTCATAAAAGTTTCATCAAACATCACTAAAGTTCCATCTTGACAACCAAATAGCAGTCTGTTTGTTGAGGGATGGACACTAAGGCAGGTGAAGAGACTGGGCAAAGTCATAGATATAGATCTACTCTGTTGTAACTTTGTTTTTAAGATTTCATATGTCCCTCTTTCAACAGTTGTTTCCTCTGACCGACTTGAGACCAGCTCTACCGTAATTATTTGTTGAGTTTTTTGACTCAAAGTAGCATTCAGAAGGTTATATTCTGTTTTGACGTGAGAAATAACTTCTAATCGAGGTCCATTTATTGATAACAACACCAAATTGGCCTGTTCACAATCACTGACCAGCGGTGACCACGGACAACCATCCTTGGGATTGATAGAACACCAAACCAAGAGCAAATTTCGATCAGAACAATAAGATAAGTGTCTGTTTACTCTTCTTGTTGATGGTCCAGGGATTTGAAAATGACCAAATTTTGGATCAAAAGCTGACACTTTCTCAATTTTCTTCCCGACATCTCCCGCGTTGCCTCTTTTTTGAAAGTAAACATAATCCAATTTAGCGAGATTAGGATATGACAGAATAATAAAACTGTTGGTTAGGAGAGCATCGGAAATGAATTCTCCGCTCAATTTTCCACAAAGTGATTTATCAATGAGTACTTTTTCGATATCGGCAACATTTTGTTTAACAAGGTACGTAATTACATATCCATTGCTTAAAATAATCTGGAGGACGACTTTATTTTTCCAACTGGCCTTAACACATTTGTATTGGCTTAATAAAATTTCCACTTCTTTTAAAGTATCCCTAAGTTTATCCGGTCTCTTGTTACGTAGACTCCAAGTAATATCACGACTTTCTGTATACATTTGTTTTTCATGCCAATATGGATGTTCCGCTCTGGAGACTCTTTCATCTTTTTCGTGGTACACATGACAACCAGTGATGTTATCAGGTATGTAAACATTGCTTCCGACAGTCCAGAAAAACAATTCAGCCACACAACCTGTCATTGCGAATGACAGGAACCAAACAATAAAACAAACAATCAAGCAAAATAATATTAATTTCGTTAAGTTGACTCACTTGAATTTTAAAAACCCCTTACAGAGGTTCGAATACGGTTTCCAAAGAAACATTTTAAAGAAAAACTCGGTAGCATCGCTGATATTGAGAGCAATGACGGGCTGAGCAAGGGATAATAAATACAGAATTTCAAGTTTAACCAAGGGTTTGAACACTCTTAGATTTTTCATACGGAAATCGATTAAGTATGAAGTAAATTACAATAAAATAAAGTTCATTATAACGGATTAAATGATGTGACTAAATATAATTAATTCATTTCGTAAAGAGATTAAGCAGGTACCCGGTGCAACCGGTGGTTGTATCCTTTAAATATATTTCTGGCTTAATTACACTTTATAATTTCTTGAATAAACTAATTGCTTAACTTTAAACTTGAAAGCGTGAAGTTTATTCTACTTGAAAACAGACCCAGCAAAAGCATTTAATGGATTACTTATATTGGTGTTATTTATTATTTGAAAGAAAATATATTTTACTGGAATGATTTAAGTTATACTTTGTTCGGTGAGTAACTTGTTATTAGTCTGTAAAGATTGTCTCACGTTTTCAACTTCATCCTATAGTCGCTATAAAATTCTGAAGAATATTTTTTTTTCATATCCCATATTCTGATTGTGTGTGAGCAACATACTTTATGCAAATCTTGTGTGTGTGAGCAATGCACCTAACGCAAATATTTGTAAACTGCAATATATAATAATCAACAGTTATAGATGATTGCATCCGATCTTAAACAGATCACATGCAATCGGTAACTTTTAATTTTGTGGTATCTCTCAAATTTATGTCCCTTCCTCTCATTACTATTAATATTCATATAATTATTTATTTTCATCTTGAATATGCGTATTTTTGTTTTAAGTATAAACAAACACAAAATTAGATTATAAAATCTATTATTGATTATATTAAGTCAGGGTCGGTGCTTGGAAGTGAGGGGATCCAGTTAGAGAATCGTCAGTGGGACTCTCTACTCTACAAAAGCTGAAGATTCATGTTTTATGCTTCATGTAGTACATCAGACCCAGTCAAAAAGCATTGAGGGTTTGAGCCCCCACAATGATGTACTAAAAATTCATCAGAGCGTCCTCCGCTCGAGTTTGTGCGTTGAACCTAATTTGAACAAATCTGTTTAGTTGGCTAAAAACCGGTCCTGATTAAGTATACCATCAAAATTTCTTCAATTAGTTTCTGGAAGGTATACTGTTTTATTTGTTGGTATGACTGTTAGGTACGCTATAGGCCTGGAAAAGTTCATTTAAAAAAAAAATATTCATTTAATAAATTCCAGAAAGAAAGGGCGGAATGGTCCTCAAAACCCTTTTGTTTTTCTCTTTTTTTTTTTGCAACATAATTGCGATCTTACGTTGAAAAAAAACGTGTGAGGAAACTAAGTCAAAGCGTATGAATTGTACGAAACTTCGCTCACCCATCCCCGAAAAAGTTTTCTTAACAAATTCCGATGTAATCATAATCTATGTCATCTGAAAGGTATTTATAGAAAATTCCCCTGAAATATATCCATTTTTCAGAAAGCGCTGAAGAAACAAAGCCGGAATGGGAGGCACACTTGTGTAACTAAGTCGTTTGATCATACTTCGCTAATGTCCGCTTATTCATCAGCCATCAAATAATAATTGTTAATGTTGATCTTCTAGTAAATAGGAAGAGTGACAAATTCACATCTATTAGCCATATAGTTGCAATTTTGTTCCAATTTTTGGCTCAAGGCCAGATTGGGGGTGGGGGGCAAATCGATAACATTGACTCCAGTACTTGACTAAGTCGACCTCAGTAGAATTTGAACTCAGAATGTAAATAACGGGAAGAAATGTCACTATTTTGTCCGGCACGCTAACGATTTTATCGGTTTTAAGCCATAGGGAAATAATGGTTTCAAATTTTGGCAAAAGGTCTACAATTTTAGGGATTGAGGTAAGTCGATTACATAGGCACAAGGCCTGAAATCTTGATGGAGGGGATCAGTCGATTACATCAACCCCAGCACTCAACTGCTGTTATTTTATTCACTCCGAAAGGATGAAAGACAAAGCTGACCTCGGCGAAATTTGAATTCAGAACATACATAAAGACGGACGAAATACCGTTTAGCATTTAGTCCCTTAACGTAGTTCTCCGGGATATTCAGCGTGACACAGTGTGACAAGGCTGACCCTTTGAATTACAGGTACAACAGAAACAGGAAGTAAGAGTGAGAGAAAGTTGTGGTGAATGAGTACAGCAGGGTTCGCCACCACCCACTGCTGGAGCCTCGTGGAGCTTTAGGTGTTTTCGCTCAATAAACACTCACAACGCCTGGTCTGGGAATCGAAACCGCGATCCTATGACCGCGAGTCCGCTGCCCTAACCACTGGGCCATTGCGCCTCCACTACGAACTATTATATCTCCACAAAAGGAAAAGTGTCGGATCTATTTTAAAACGGGGGCCACATTTTTCATTTATGTTTTACGTAGTGTTTTTGGTACGGAAAGACTTTCAAACTTCGTATACTTATCTATTTTGTGTTATAGAACAGAAAAATATTTTTGTATTCGAATTTATTTCATGTAAAAAATTGTCTTATTTCGATAATTTCAACCAATCACTGACAAGTATTCAGTTGTTTATATTTACTCCTTTGGCTGATTAAGCGATGTAAAGCGTATTTAATCTCCATACCTTCGTTTTATTTGCTTTTTTCATTTTAAATTTGCTTTAACCCTAACCGTAGGGTTAGGGTTAGGGTTAATTGTTTCAGAATCGTTTGTTTATGTAGTCGGCACTTAATGTATATCGGCTGAATGGACGTCAGTGATTGGTTGAAATTACAGAAATACGACAACTTTAACATGGAATAACTTATGGATTTCTTTTTTTTTTTTAAGAAGACTAAGAGAAAAAGATGTTTTATATGACACATTCTACCAGTGTTCCAAGTTTCAAAGTGTTTCGTTAATGAAAAATGTGGCCCCCGTTTTAAAAAAGATCCAAAGCGTCACCATATAAGGTATTAACACTTATGTAAATATGTCTCGAGCGATCAGCATCGGTTGACTTTACTATGATTAACACGACAAATTTCAAAGTAATGCAGCGTGTTTTCCCGCCAAACAATCTGGCTGAATATTCACTCTCATGACCAGAGTGCTACTAAGCTATCAACGGCAATCTATGTTACTTGCTGCGAGTTGTTCTTTCTCTCACCTCTATCATTTTTCAAATGGGATTTTTATTCTCTTTGGTTACACCTGTGGAAATTTTAAAGTTTAGTGAAAATTTTAAAAATTGGTGTATTGGTGTAATTTTCCAAGATGAATCTCAGGAGATAGTTAACTTTTTCCAGGAAATTTCTTAAAAGAAGTTACAGAAAAAATCCTGATGTAATTATGTTGTACAAAATGCGCCTACTTTGACTTGCAATGTCAAGGACCACATATTAATTATATTATAATTCCTTGCACAACTTTCATGATATTATCCATTTAGTTAAATACAGAAGATGCGTAACCGCTGTTTGATGAATGTTGTTCCATTAATTTATTGGATGTACACTTGTAAGTATGACTATGTAGGTTAATAAAATATTTGAAAACTCAAACTTTAGTAGTTATTGTCTACACTTAAAACCTACCTCATATTATGAACAGCCTGGGAAGATTATGTGACAAGCAATCACACTAAAAAGGTTAAGTAGTTTCAACCAAAAATCAAAGTCAAGTAGGACAAAACAGGGAAAATATAACAAGCCAAAAAAAAAAAAAAGCTTGAAATATATATTAAAAAAATGAAAACATTAAAATCGTCGGCTTCACACACAAACACACGCACATACACATACACATACACACTCACATGGAAATTATTCTTTTCTATAGGCACAAGACCCGAAATTTTGGGGGAGGGGGGGGGCAGTCGATTAGATCAATCTCAGTACGCATCTGGTACTTAATTTATCGACCCCGAAAGGATGAAAGGCAAAGTCGACCTCGGCAGAATTTGAACTCAGAACGTGAAGACAGTCGAAATGCCGCTAAGCATTTCGCCTGGCGTGTTAACGTTTCTTATTTCTTTATTGCCCACAAGGAGCTAAACATAGAGGGGACAAACAAGGACAGACAAAGGGATTAAGTCGATTACATCGACCCCTGTGCGTAACTGGTACTTATTTACTCGACCTGTCTTTTGCCGAACCGCTAAGTTACGGGGACTTTACGTCCCCGTAACTTAGCGGTTGTCAAACGATGGTGGTGGGGACAAAGACACACACACACACACACACACACACATATATATATATATATATATATATATATATATATATATATATATATATATATATATATATATATATACATACATACATACACATACGACGGGCTTCGTTCAGATTCCGTCTACCAAATCCACTCAGAAAGCTTTGATCGGCCCGAAGATGCTTGACGAAGATGTCACGCAGTGGGACTGAACCCGGAACCATGTGGTCTGGGACGCATGTTCCTTACCACACAGTCACGCCTGCATCGACTCTAAAAGAATGTAAGGCAAAGTCGACCTCGACGGAATTCGAACTCAGAACGTAAAGACAGTCAAATGCCGCTAAGCACTTTGTCTGGCGCGCTAACGATTCTACTGATAATGGCTTGGAAAATTGTCGACATCGTAATAAAACTTTTTTTTTTTTTTTTGGGATAATTTTCAAGAAACACTCAAATTAAATAGTATCGTTAGTCCCCACTATTATTGCTTGTTCGTCTGTTGACATTGCTTTTAAATTTGGAGATTGGCCAAATGGAAGATTTGTATTTTAGGTTTACCAACCAAATGAATTAGTTTCTTTTTGCAATGTATTTCAATCCTAAAAATTAGCTATACAGTAATCCTTTGCCATATCGCCATTTATTATTTAAGCTTACGTCGATTCCTCTCTGGTGTTGTCTTGCATTTATGATACAATAAATATATACAAATTATAAAAATGATTTTTTAAAATATACAGTACAGTACTGTTTCTACTTCGCGGATTTTCACCTATCGCGGTGGGTTTTGGATAGTAACACTCGCGATAGTCGAGGGATTACTGTATTTGTTTTTAAAAAAAGGGTAAAGTGGGCCTCTAAGATGTAAATAACGATAGAGACAAAACTTAGTAAACAAGAAAACGTGGCGGTGCATCAGTTTGATTTGATTGGTAATTATAATCGTGCGGGTGTTACGGAAAAGGCCGATCTTTGGCAAAGATCGCCGAAGACACTTTTTACGGAAAAGGGCCTATATTTCGGTCTGGTATCAAAAGATCGCCAAAAAAAAAATCTTCAAGGTCACCTTTCAAGTTTGCTTTCCTTTTATCAGGGCCAAGTTTTGGCTTTGATAATGTTTCCTGATAACATGTTTTATGTACGAAAAGAATATATGCAAAGAGGTGCAAAGACTAGGATATATTTTAGCCCATTTCTCTTCCACTCGTTCCTCTCATCAGATTGTTACCTTCCTGAAATTTCTTTTGGTTGCTTATCTGAACGAAGCTTCTTTGGGGTATAAGACGTTTTGGCATCGCCTATTTATCGTTTCTGATTCGATGCCGACTTCTTTGAGAAACATTTCTCTCTCTTTATGAGTGTGAGCATATTTTTCATAATATCATTGCACTTCGACATTACTTAAAATGTTCTAGTTATGTTTCCTTCAAAGCTTTGCACCAAATATACATTTACATACGTGCGTGTGTGTGTGTATTCTCGTTTCAGCTATGCGGATGTGGTCATGCTGGGGCACCACCGTGGTCTTTCTGATTTCCTCAGTATGTATAAAACCTAACAATCCGTGAAACGTCGAAGCTACTTTCAACCTTTTCCTTGGAAAAACAAATTTCATATTCTCTATAAATATATTGTCTGACCCTTCAGTTAAATTGTAGACAGACAGACACAGACAGATAGATAGATAGAGAGATAGATAGAGAGATAGATAGATAGATAGATAGATAGATAGACATGTATGTATTCAGACACACACACACACACTAGCTTAATATCTATGAAAAATTACGAGGTTTATCTCTGCTAATCTCTCCACTTCAAGCTTTACTCCACTTTTCTTTTTATATTTCATTTTTGTCTTCCTACTTTCCTTTATATTCTTTTTACCTCGAGCCTTGCTTCTGATTCTCAAGTACATTTCTAACACTTCTCTTTCTTTCTTAACGTCGTTTGCCTGCCTTTCATGCACTCATCGCCGTCAATCAAAAATTTTCAACTAAATTTGCTTGTCTTTATTTTTTCACCCACTCTTTATCCCCCATCTTTCTCTCTCCCTCTCTCGCTCACTCATTCACTCTGTGTCAACCTCCTTCGTATTTATCTATCTCTCAAATCCACCGCTCGTTATAATATTAGTTTCAAATTTTGGCACAAGGCCAACAATTTCGGAAGAAGGGTAAGTCGATTACATCGACCCGCACCGCTCAACGATCTTGAAAGTTCGGAATTTGAACTCAGAACGTACAGGCGAACGAAATGCTGTTAAGCATTTTACCGGCGTGCTAACGATTCTGCCAGCTCGCCGCTCTTTTTAACAATACATTGTCGTCTCTCTTCCTACTATCTCACTATAGCCTCTGTCCTCTCAGCCATTAACTGGCTCTCAGCATGACTTGGATACTTAAAACCATTTTCACTTTTGATGAGTACAAGATCCTGTATCTCTCTCTCTCTCTCTTGCGTGACACTGCCATCCTTTTCCCTTTGTTCACTACTCCAGCTTCGCAGTCTAATTCTACATTCCTCGCATAACATGTTAAATAGGAAAAGAAAAAACGAAAACTAAAACCAGCGCAAAGTGTCACTTGACCTTTCAGATAGATGTGAATCATTCATTAGTTGAGTGCACAGGCCTTGAAAGACCCCACCCCCCACCCCCACTTGCATTCTCTCATGGCAGCTTGTGTACTTGCAGTGAGTGAGTGATGTGGGCATTTGTTTAAGGACTTTCCAAGCCTATTACCGTGTAGTGACGCCTTTATAGCAGACGACTGTTATATGTTCAATGTCCGGAGTTTTATCCACGCATGCGCAGGGACTAGTTCCGGAAGGAATACAGGTAGTCTCATGCGCATGCGTAGAGTTCGACATCCAAGCTTTCGCGCCTCTTCTCAGTCTCTTCGTTCACTGATCTCCGTCGAGCCAAGACGTCCAACAGAGCTCTTTCACATCTCAGCACCAGAGCTTCACAAATAACCATTCAGAAGGCGTCTCAGTAACCAAAGGCGACGAGCTACCGAATTCCCTCCGAGCGTGAGCCGAATTCCACTGTAAATAAATATTGTTGTTTTGTTCAGAATCTGCGTTCCGTTGTTTCTTCAAGAAATTTAATGTACGGAAGCTGAATACACCTAATGGTGTATAACAACTTCCCTACAACCGTTTTGGCCGGTGAAACATTTCTCTAATGGAGAGGTACTTGTATGGCAAGTGTATTGATCCGATATCGTGTGATGACATTAAAACGATTGCAGCGTGGAAAGATGCTAGTTAGCCATTCAGAAACACACAAAGACTGTTAGCTTCGTTTTAAACGTAGTAGTCCATAGAATTTTAATCTGGCGAGTTTGGAGGCCACAAATTTGGTGCCCTATGATCGTAAAGATTGTTTGATAGCCATTCTTGCATTGTCCGCTGCTGAATCTTGTTGAAATACATACGGCCATCCACTTCGTCCATCTAGGGCTTAACAACTCCCCAGCACTTCAATGTATCCACCAGCATTAATTCTTAGGCCCTGTGGGAAAACACGAGGTGGCATGATATGACCTTCGTTATTCATCACTTCTAAAACCATCGTAATTTTTGAAACTAAATGCATCATTGGAGACATCAGAAGGATCTGCACGTAACCATCTGTAATTTCTCTTGTTAGATTTTTGGTCTTGGTCAGTCGATGTTTTTCGCATCAGAGAACTAAAGCATGCCATGTTCGTGAGGGTTTTTACACTGCTAAGTAACCGCTTGGCTTCGATCAAACGATTTTCCTGTGCTTTTACAGACATGAATTGGTTTCCCCTCCGTAGACACGACTTGTATCAAATGTCCTCTTGATAGTTCACTTCGACACCTGAATTTCTTTGGCGCGATGGCTTTCATTGATTTTCCAGGATCATCATTTATAATGTTAGGTGACAGTTGGATGATTTGCGGTATCCGTATTGTGTCCGAAAGTTTAGAATTTATTTTTCTCTTGGATACAGTTGAAACATTCCTGCCAGAGGCATCAAATTTCATACGAACGTTATGTAAAAAAGATCTTGCAACTTTGAAAAGTCGCTGTATTCTGCACACTTAAGGCAACAACGACTGTACGTCTTTTCATTTCTGGTGTTAGCATTTTATCTGCCATGATGTATCTGAAAGAAACAAAATCCTTTTTAATAGTTTGAGAGAGTAATATACGGGTAATTAAGTGTTCTCAAATACCTCTCGCATCTTATACACACGCACTCCCTCATATATATATATATATATATATATATATATATATCGTTTGTAAAGAGATTATGGTTTCCCATCCATAAAGGGTTTAACTTTATGGCGAATCGTTCATATTTTTAAGAGGTTGTGGACCAACAGGTTTTTGGGATCTGACCATTCGCCATAAAGCTAAGCCCTTTATGGACGGGAAACCTAAGGTAATCCCATAAACCGGTCCTCCCCGTTTTTGATATATATATATACATATATATATATATATATATATATATATATATATATATATATATATATATATATATATATATATATATATATATATATATATATATATACGCGCGCGCAGATTATTTGTTTATTGTTCATTCCGCTTTAAAACTAAAGATTGCTGAAAGAAAAAACAAAGAATTTTTTTCTTTAAAAAAAAACCCCCAAAAAACAAAGAAATGCACAGCCAAAAGCAAGCAAAATTAAAACAAAAGCTTCACGTAAGCGGATAGATTTAAAACATTTGTTTAAAACTTTCGTCGAGAGAAGGGTGTATTTTGGACATTTTCCCGCAACGCAACTCCATTAAACAGTTTGTACTAAAAGCACTCTATAGTTTTTGTATATCTTAAATTTCTGTTTTGCTTTGTTGTTGTTGTTATTGCTTTAGTACATGTTTATAAGCATTTTTAAATAATTTTCTTCAACTTACAGAACTCAATGAAAGAGTCAACATCACACGCATACTTCTTTTTGATGGTATAATGTGTGGAGCAATCTATCTATCTATCTATCTATCTATCTATCTATCTGTCTATCTATTTATCTATCTATCTATCTATCCAGTGACGGACTTGCCAGTTTGCCCGATGGCAAGTGGGCCCTTGCGTCATTAGAATCCATATATTTGAGCGCATGTTAGTATCTGAAGGGCCCATCCCCTCAAGTTTGAGAATTTTTTATTCACTCCTGGAAGAATGCATTAATTATTTCAGCCTGGTTCTGTTTGTAGACAGTTGAAAAGAATACTTATAACAAAAAAAATTAAATGATAGCATTGTAGTTGCGGGTGGGCCCCCTTAGTCTCCTGGCAACCAATATTTTTAGACCCAGTCCACTACTGTATCTATCTATCTATCTATCTATCTATCTATCTATCTATCTATCTATCTATCTATCTTTCTGTCTGTCTAACTATCTGCCTGTTTAATTATGCCAGTCTTACTACCTGTATCTATCTATCTATCTGTCTATCTGTCGCATTCTGTCCCACTGCTTGGTATCTTGAGCAAACCTAATACCTTAAGAATGAATTCTGTTCTTGTTAAAAAGAATCTATTTCAAAGCCCATCATATATATATACTACAATAAGAAGTTTGCTAAAAATTCTTATGCACTTTGTACGGCGAGCAACGTAAAGTGAATACCGTGCCATAATTTCCAATCAAAGTCGCAGCTCTTTCTTGACACTAATCACTAACGTTTCTACAAGATCCCTAGGGAAACCTTTGAATATCACATTTCGCATAACTGTTATCCTGAAGAACTAACGACTTCGTGGATATCTACGATGTTCTGTTCATTGAATTGAAAACGGCCTTTATTGTACATACTAAGTAAATAACCACTCGTTTCCTACACTGTACGTCTCTCTTCCTTTACACATACACACACACACACACACACGTACGGCCTCTCGCGCACGCGCTGCACACCTCAAATCTGTCACTAAGATTAATTAACACCTGTCAGTGGCATTCAGTTAAAATTCCTTTCTTTATCTTCTCTTCAGCCCCTCCTCCCCCTCCTCCTCCTCCTCCTTCTTCTTCTTCCATTTCTTTCTTTCTTTCATGTATGTCGGTTTCTTGGGGAGGTCGTGGTGTTCGTAGCAGTGGTGATGAGTGTTCAATCTATATTCTTATTTTTATAGGAAATATATATCGATTAAGGCTTTCCAGAAGCAGGTGATCATTTTAGGAACACCTTTGATGTTCCAAAATTGATCACCTGCTATTTGATCTTAGCCACCTCAGTGTTAAACAACTTCAAATTACGCTACATTTATATGACCGGATGCTCTTCCTGTCACCAACCCTATAGTAGAAGTGTCTTCTACTATAGCCTCGGGCCGACCAAAGCCTTGTAAGCGGATTTGGTAGACAGAAACTGAAAGAAGCCTGTCGTATATATGTGTATATATATATATATATATATATATATATATATATATATATATATATATATATGTATGTATGAGTGTGTATATGTTTGTGTGTCTGTGTTTGTCCCCCTAACATCGCTTGACAACCGATGCTGGTGTGTTTATGTCCCCGTAACTTAGCAGTTTGGCAAAAAGAGACCGATAGAATAAGTACTAGGCTTCCAAAGTCCTGGGGTCGATTTGCTCGACTAAAGGCGGTGCTCCAGCATGGCCACAGTCAAATGACTGAAACAAGTAAAGGAATAAAAGAATAGTAGGATGAATTATTACCTCTGCTTTTGCTAAGGCAGAGGTATTGTTTGCAGTCACTTTGTTTGTTTGACTGTGGACAAGATATCTCAAGAACTGCTGGATGGATTTGGATGAAACTTTCTGGGATGTTTGGCCTCTTGACTGGCACAAACTGATTAGATTTTGGGATCGATCCAGTATAGGACAAGGATTCTGGATTATTTTTCCTGTTTTTTAACTTAATTTTTGAGAGTGGTCAGGTTCATTTTTAGTAATCTCATTTATGAGAGCAGTCAAGTTTATTTCAGATATTCTCATTTTAAAAATCATCTCTGGCTAAGCGTTGAGAGGACGTTGGTGTTGCCTCGGCGGAGGCTTGCATTCTCTGAGTACTCTTGTTATTATTGTCTTTATTTGTTTTTTCCTATTTCAGGTATCTTATAACTTTCCTGAGAAAAAAAATAAAAAGGAGTACCTTTATGACAAAGCAAGAAGAATTTGTGAAAAATATATACCAAAAAGAGAAAGAGAAAAAGTAATTTCTGCCGTAATGTCAAAAAATGGCAATTCCAGTTTCATGTGTCCTTGGACATCAAACAGTGACAAGAAAAAGAAATTTCTTATTGGAAATCTTGAAAACAAAGGAAACATCGAAAAGAAATTGTACTCTCTTAGTTATTCTGTGTTAGACAACAGCACAGAAAATGAACTGTTTGTACAGAAAATTCACAATGCAAATGTCTACATGTTAGAACAGACATACATACAATGGAAAGTTCTTTGGGAGACACATGATGTCCGCAATCAGTGCCAGTGTATTTTCCCCATGAAGTCTATTATTTATCTACAGCCACTCGGACACTTCCCTGATTTTGTCTTAAGATATACGTTTCACCTTGGGAATACTGAAATGGATTTGTTCACCCTTCTTCGAGAATTCGCTCAGATATATTTTCTTGGTTTTGATGTCAAAATCTGTCTCCCACTCTTCAAAGATTCTGAACATTCTGGAATCAAAAGTCGAGTACACTCTGTCACTGGACAAAAGCAGTTCCTTTCTTCCAGTTTTTTTCCATTTCTAAGAAAAAAACTCCCAAAAGATGGTTACTGCATTCTGGGAATAACTTGGACTGATCTGTATCCTGCAGAAGATTTGAACTTTAGTCTTGGAGAATCTTCCTTTCAACACAAATCAGGCATATTTTGCTTTGGCAGATTTGAGCCTTTGTTGTTTCAAGCTGGACAACCAATGTATGATATAACGGAAGTTGATGAAGGTTTGATTTGGAAAATGCTCAAGGTAAATAATTTTTGGAATTTGTTAATGTTTCATGATATTCTTTACAATTTTCCTTTTTGTATTTGGCTTGCAAGATCACTGATGTGAACTCGTGTGTTAAAACAAGATTTTGTTGCATCTTGAGGTTATCATTTGTCAGTTGGTTAACTATTTAACCAATTAACTAATTGATTTTTTAATTTAAAAAAAAAATCAATTCTATAAAGATAAGTTTTTTAAAAAATGAACAAAAAATAATTAGAATTACTCTCATTGAGTGAAAGACATGTGGCCTAGTGGTTAAGGTGTTAAGCTCATGAATGTAAGGTTGCAGGTTCAATTCCTAGACTGGGCAGTGTATTCTGTCCTTGAGTAAGGCATTTCATTTCATGCTCTTCCAGTTTACACAGGTGAAATGGTAACATACATTTTCCATGCTGGCATAGGTTGGCGGGTTTAACAGGACCTTGCAAGTCTAGGAGCCTGAGCAGGTTCCCTGTCGCATCATAAATATTCTGCTGAGTCAAGAAAGGGGCTGAAATGATGTCTGTGTCTGCTTGCAATCACATAGATATTAACAACAATTAACAAAATGTAAATCATGCTTCCAAGTCACACTTGTTTGTTTTAGAAAATGTGTTTATTTTAGTTTCTGTCTATGAAATCTACTCTCAAAGCTTTATTTGGCCCAGGGCTATAGTAGAAAACATTTATCCAAGGTGCCACACAATGGAATTGAACTCAAAACCATATAGTTACAAAGTAAACTTCTTACCCACACAGCCACGCCTGCACCTATAGATATATAAATTAGATATGCAAATTAGAAAAAAGAAAAGCAAAGAAGAAAATAAACAAATGAATACTTTAAATGATTATCATTCTCTTTATATTTCCAGGTAACAGTTCATGAAACATGTCATCTTTTTGGTCTAATGCATTGTGAGATATATTCTTGTCTGATGAATAATAGCACATCTCTGGAGGAAGCAATGATGCAGCCTATATTCTTGTGTCCCGTCTGTCTCCATAAATTACAGAAAGCATGCAAGTTTAGTTTGCATATGCGT
The DNA here is from genome assembly GCF_046866305.1 of Octopus bimaculoides. NCBI lineage: Eukaryota > Metazoa > Mollusca > Cephalopoda > Octopoda > Octopodidae > Octopus > Octopus bimaculoides. The sequence goes on along the minus strand of NC_142934.1, from coordinate 9,535,728 downwards.
TACAATAGATTGCATCAGTTTTTCTCCGTCCTACAGGATAGCCTACCATATTACAAATTCAGAGATTCTAGAGACTGGTTAATGCAATGTCTTGAATTCATCACTGAGGATGAGAGAACATTGTTATAAGCCTTTTACTCTTTCACTTACTGCAGTCATTTGGGCTATAGCTACAGCCATGCTGGAGCACTACCTTGAAAGAGAGTTTTGTCAATGCAATCAACCCAGTACTTATTTTTAACAGAAATGTAAAGAAACCAACACTGATTTATTGTCAAATGGTGAGAGACAAATTCAAAGATAAATAGACTCATTTGCATACACATACACACATTTTTCTGTCTATCTATCTATCTACTTTTATTATTTGTGAGTTAACAAGGCTATAACTGTGTTTCATGCCCAAGAGAAATCTCTGAACAATTATCAAGCCTGCTGTATGAAACGTTGGTGCTTGTTTCCATCTTGGATGAGAATACACAATGCTATATGCAACTGTACGGGATTTGGGGATAAATAAATGAATATACAGATCATGGGAGGTAACTTATAAGAAAAACCTAATTGTTGTCTCCCTCGTATTCAACCTGGAATCTTTGTTGTGATACATTCACCATGAATTAGAAGTTGTGTTCGCCATAAATTGGTTAACCCCTTAATCATTGCATGTGCACATACCTGTGTACTTATGTTTGTATTTATAAATTTGAACATGCATGAATTTTCTTGCGTGAAATAATTAAGGAATTGATTGATGGTGAGCAACATTCTAAGTGACAAAATTCCATGTAGTGGGTTTGATAATTGTTGAGAGATTTCTCTCAGCATGAAACCAATGGTAGACTTTTAACCCACAAACAAAGAAAATCTATCCACCAAAGCAGCGTCAAGCACTAATTCTCACTGTTCAATATTAGCACATATATGTATGTATGTGTGTATGTATATGTAAATATATATATATATATATGTCGTATATATATATATATATATATATATATATATATATATATATATATACGACATATATATATATATATATATATACGACATGCTTCTTTCAGTTTCTGTCTACCAAATCTACTCACAAGGCTTTGGTCGGCCCAAGGCTATAGTAGAAGACACTTGCCCAAGATGCCACACAGTTTGACTGAACCCAGAACCATGTCGTTTGGAAGCAAGCTTTTTACCACTCAGCCATTCCTGCACCTTTTGCCCAAGGTGATGTGCAATGAGATTGAACTTGAAACCAAGTGGTTGTAAAGCAAAATACTCAACACCACGGCCAATATTCATTTAAATACTCAAGGCGGTTAGCTGGCAGAATCATAACCATGTTGGGGGAAAAATGCTTTGCAGCATTCCTTTTGTCATTGTGTTTTGAGTTCAAATTCTGCCCAAGTTGTGTCTTTGCCTTTCATCCTTTTGGGCTTGATAAAATAAGAACAAGTTGAACCCTGGGGTTGATGTAATCAACTTAACCCCTCCCCTCAAAATTTCTGGCCTTGTGCAATAATTTGAAACCAATACTCTTTGGACAATTGAAAATAAATTTTTTATTTGTATTTATTTATTGTTTATTTTCCCCATAGCTCTTTTTTATTTATTTGTTTTTCTTTATTATTTTTGTTTCTTTTTTTTTGTATTCTGTTCTTATACATTGTTTTTGTTTTTTTAAAACTTCTTTCATGAATTCTATTTTTCTGCATTCTTTCTGTCCACATTCCTTCCTTTCTTTCTTTCTGCTGTTCTTCCTCCATGTTACAAGAATAATACTTTTTAAAGACATTAAAAAGAAACATTCCAATTGAATTTCGTTTTTTTATTTAGTTTGCAAGATTCTTTATGTGAATTTGTGTGTTGAAACATATTTTATTGTGTCTGGGGAGAGTCATTCTCTTTTTAGTGTTAAAGGACTGCATCATGCCTCTGTATCTCCTTTAGCATGATTTCTACAGCTGGATGCTCTTCCTAACACCAACCTGATAAGGGGTAAGTATAGACTGAAAGTGTGAGGGAAAGGGGATAAGAAGAAAACAATAGATTAGGATGGAGAGGAATCCTGAGGGACACATTGAAGGAAAAAGAAGTTTTTGAGAAGTCATGGGGGTGGGTTAGAGGTGAAAGAATAAGAAGGAGAAGTTGAGGAGATAGAGAAACTGCAGGAGTGAGCAGTGAGAGGAAAGAAGGTTGACGGTGAAGGGCAGGAAAAAGATACTGGAGTGGGGACTATAGGAGGAAGGGGAATACATAAAATAGGGGTTTCTTGGTACAATGAATCATTGTCTCAATATCAATCCCCAGTTGGAAACCTTCATTTCATTCACATTGTATATCCCTTTAAACTTATCTTCTAAAAGATAAAAACAGTTGTATGTTGTTCGCTTCAAACTAGGTAATTGAGTGGAGGTGCAATGGCCCAGTGGTTAGGGCAGCGGACTCACAGTTGTAGGATCAGTTTTTATTCCCAGACCGGGCGTTGTGAGTGTTTATCGAGCGAAAACACCTAAAGGTCCATGAGGCTCCAGCAGGGGGTGGAGGGGGGGTGGGGGGTGACGAACCCTGCTGTACTCTTTCACCACAACCTTTTGTCACTCTTTTTTCCTGTTTCTGTTGTACCTGTATTTCAAAGAGCCAGCCTTGTCACACAGTGTGCCATGTTGAATCTCCGCGAGAACACTTGTCTGGAACCCTCGTTGTCATAACCGATGGAGTGCCATGAGGTAATGGAGCTTACATGACCTGGGACTCAAGTAAAAAAGAAAAATACTTAGGTAATTTTCATTGATTATTTCTTCATTTACATTACAAAATTTCTTTCATGTCTATTTCAAAGTTGGCAAAAACACTACATCGCTGGTATCAAATCAATTACAGTATTTAGTTTTAGCATTCTAGCATTCTGAATTCAAATCCCGTTGCTGTTGACCCTGACTTTTATGATTCTGGGTTCAATGCAATAACCATTAATAATTAACGAGTATCTATTCAGTTTCACTTTGTTCCTTATCCTGCCGAAATAAATTGGCCTTATGCAGAGTGAAATGAAATCAATACAACTGTCTTTGCTCATCAGCATTTTAAAGTTTAGTTCTGCAGTCATCATCATTATCATCATCATCATCATCATCATGTTGTCCTTCATTATCGTTTTAACATCCATTTTTTTCCATGATTTCATGGGTCAGAGGAAATTTGTCGAGACAGGTTTTCTGTTGCTGGATGCTTTCCCTGTCAACTACCCTCATCTGTTTCGCAGCAAGGTAATACTTCCATGTGGCCAAATATGCTTACATGAAAAATTGGAAACGAATGATACTGCCTGCATGACAGAGATATTCTTTTACAACTACCATGTGGTGTCAAGGGAAGGAGATATAAAAATATAGACACACATACGTATGTGCACACACACACACACACGCATCCATAAACAGCAGTGTTCAATCAGTTTCTGTCGGAAAAAAATTCCTCTAGCAAGGCTTTGGTCAATGTGATGCTTTCGTAGAAGACATTTGCCCTAAGTGCCACACTGTGGGACTGAACCCAGAGCCATGTGGTTGGGAAGTAAACTCTTTACCACACAGCCACATACACAACGGGCTTCTTTCAGTTTCTTATTTTTTTACTGCCCACAAGGGGCTACACACAGAGGGGACAAACAAGGACAGATAAACGGATTAAGTCAATTATATCGACCCCATTGCGTAACTGGTACTTATTTAATCAACCCCGAAAGATGAAAGGCAAAGTCAACCTCTGCGGTATTTGAACTCAGAACGTAGCGGCAGACGAAATACGGCTAAGCATTTCACCCGGCGTGCTAACGTTTCTGCCAGTTCGCCACCTTGCTTCTTCCAGTTTCTGTCTACCAAATCCATTCATGAGGTTTTGGTCGGCCTGAGGCTATAGTAGAAGACACTTGCCCAAGGTGCCATGCAGTATTACTGAACCCAGAACCATGTGGTTGGGAAGCAAACTTCTTACTACACAGTCACACCTACACCTATAAATTTTCTTGTATAACAATTTTATAAATCAATAAAGAGCAAACTAAGCTGGTGATCCATATTATATTCTCAGCTGAAACTATATTTCTGTCTATATTGAAAGCATAGGAGCCATTACTTTTAGTCTCTCGCATCCATTACAGTCAGTCGATATTACTTGTTGGTAATTGAGTTTGGTAGCAAAATGTTAAATAGTTGATTCTAGTTAGCTTCTATAGATAAAGCATAAATCCATATCATCATGAACATCATCATCATCGTTGTGAATGTCATCATTCTTTTCTACTCTTGGCACAAGGCCTGAAATCTTGGGGGAGTGGGGGGTCAGTCGATTAGATAGACTCCAGTATGCAGCTGGTACTTAATTTATCGACCCCGAATGAATGAAAGGCAAAGTCGACCTTAGCAGAGTTTGAACTCAGAATGTAAAGACAGATGAAATACCGCTAAGCATTTCACCTGGTGTGCTAACGTTTCTTATTTCTTTATTGCCCACAGGGGGGACAAACAATGACAGACAAACGGATTAATTCGATTATATCTGCCCCAGTGCGTAACTGGTACTTATTTAATTGACCCAGAAATACACAGAAGAATTGGTTGAGTAGACTAAAAATGTATTTTGACGTAGTTGTGACTGATGATAGCAGAAAAGGAGCATTTATACTATAAATGAGCAGAGAAGGCCTTTGTGAAAATTATCATTCACTAAATGACAATAAGTGGAGGTGCATGGCTTAGTGGTTAGGGTGACAGCATCATGATCGTAAGATTGTGGTTTCGATTTCTGGACTGGGTGACATGTTGTGTTCTTGAGCAAAACACTTCATTTCACGTTGCTCCAGTCCACTCAGCAGGAAAAAATGAGTAACGTTGCGATGGACTGGCGTCCCGTCCAGCTGGGGAATGCATACGCCATTGAAACCGGGCCCATGAGCCTGGCTAGGCTTTAAAAAGGCACATATATATAATAATAATATATATATAAATGACAATAAACCAACAATCCAATGTGATTGTAAAGGACTTACTGATATCCTGTTTCAAACTATGAAAATGTTTTATTTATAGACAGGTGTGTTCTGGTCTATTTCACCTGAAGATAAAGAATCTTCACTTAACTATAATGTCAGACAAAGAAAAAAACAGAAAGCAAAAATATGAGATTTTTGATAAATATTAAACTAACTACAAATAGTGATTAATTCATTCAGAAAGGTAAGCCACACGATGAGAAGTGCTGCAGCTTGACAACATTGTACTTAAAAATCTTCATACAATTGGTGCAGACACATGATTTAGTGAGTCAACAAGCAAAGATGCATGGAAGAAAGCTTGTCTGTTATTTAGAATGGGCATAGGTATGGCTGTGTGTTTGAGAAATTTGCTTCCCAACCACATGGTTTGGGATTCAGTCCCACTGCATGGCACCTTTGGCAGGTGGCTTCTGTTATAGCCCCAGACCAACCAAAGCTTGTGAATAGATTCGGTAGATGGAGACTGTAAGAAGCTCATTGTATATACATGTGTGTGTCTGTACTTAATCTGACATTGTGAGATAGTTGTAAACGAGTGCCACTGTCATATAAGCAGTGTTTTTTTTTGTTTCCAATCTTCCATGAAAATATGTCTGGTTATAGGGAAATATTAGCATACTTGGAAATAGGTGAGGGTTGGCAACAGAAAGGGCATCCAGCTGTAGAAAATCTGCTTCAACAAATTCTGTCAGAAACACATAAGCATGGAAAAGTGGATGTTAAAATGATGATGATTTTATCAATCTAATTAGACAATCTACAACTAATGATAATAAAAAATGATTGTGATAAATGTAGTTACAAATCTCATCTCTTTTCTTATTCTATGCTTTAGGCAAAGGGGAAAATATCTGTTTGTTATGACAAACTTATTCAAATTAAAGCTTCTTGTCATTGATTTTTTAAAACAATATAATCACCTTCTGTGTCTGAGTAATTAGTCTTCTGATCAATACTGTATTCCACATTAGATTTTGCACATTTATCATTACTGTCTACCCTCAAAAATTTCTTAATATCAGTCAGATGTGGGGGCATGCACTGTTACAGCATGCTGCAGCATTCACCATTTGTTGGTATATTCTTGGGTCCACCCAGGTGATCCATCGAGCAGAGTCCCATTCAGTTCCCAGGACTGTGAGATACCTCCTCATTCACTGTAACCAGATGGCATGTGGTCGACCAACACGAGCCATCAACCCAGCCAGATCTGGCAGTGAGATTAATAGGGGCATTAGCTTCAAGTTTGAAGTCCCAAAAAGACTTGGGCAAGCTGGTGTGGTTTTGAATTCATTGGAGAAGGGTATTTGGTGCTGCCAATATCTGTGCAGGAGGACAAACATTCGGATCTTCAGGACCTCCAAACCAGCCGCAAGCCACTTTTTTCTGGAAAAGAAAGTGGGGTGGAAGGGGTGGAGGGGACCACGGGGTTTTGTTTCGTGGGTTGTTTTTTTTTTTCTTTTCCTGGTTATTTCGTATGTTTTCAACGAATGTGACATCGAAATCACGCGTAAACAGCTCATTTTTTCCAGAAAAGGAAAGACTTGGCTGTTATTTCTAGCACACCCTGCCACCACGTAACAGCTATAAGCGTTCACACCGAGGTACGAACGGGTCCTTTACAAAATATTTACCCTAAAAACATCGTACGATCTTATAATATAGCGAGTTAAAAAATGAGCTAAGAGTATGCAGGTAATCGTTCAGGTGTTTAAAACAACGATGCGAAATAACAGAATAGATTATTTAATATATCCTCCCTTCTTTTACAAAAAGACTAAGTATATAGAAACTGAGACGAATTTGGCAACCTTTTTCAAGAAGCGGAACGCATGAGACATGTCTTATCATTAGGCGGGTCACACTGCTAAAGAAAATTCAAAGTAATTTTTTGTTAGGCGTGTTATTCAGAAAACCCCGCGTGCTGCAGTTTGCAATGACTGATCTCTCATCGATCGTGCTAGAGTTTCATATTTAATCATGTATGCTCTTGTTTCAACATTCTACTAATGGAATTGTACAATAATGAACATTCTCGAGATTTGGAAACAGATTGTTTGTGCAAGAGCCGTGAGTCGAAAACTCCACATCTTGGGCGCAACGAGTACCGTTTGCAGCGGTCGGCTCCCTTCACTGATGTGGGCACCGCCTACTGGATCGACTGACAAATATTCGACCTTATATCCATTTCTATTTCCGTCATTTAACCTTACAAATATAATTTTTGCATTTTATGTTGAATAATTAAATTTATTTTAACTAACATAAAACAGGAAATTCTGAACGTATGCATGTGGTTAAAGTACGGTGAATTACGTCCCTTTATAATCATAAATGTGAAAAACCTTTTAAGATAAATCTTAAAGTCGGTGACATCCCCCAAAATTCCCCAAGCAAAACAAATTAACCGCAGTATAACGTAAATAAAATTATTTCGCGCCTGCCGAACAATTTAATAAGGTTAGGTGTGGCGATGCAAACAAGTCAATAAAACTTAAAATACGAGTATATATTAATAGTGATCGGTAGAAGTTGTAGAGACTCAAGGGTCGAAGCGCCATGCACGAAACTCTCGTCTCTTAAGCCACAGTTACTTCTGCCAAATTTTTATAATAATGAAAATATAAAATATAAGGTTAGTTATTCTAACTGTAGCAACATGGCAGGATTATTATTAAAAAAATAGTATTATTACATTTAAAAAGTTAAAACGTGATGTTTACTGCAGATTACACGCGGAGAGTAAAATTTAAAAAATTAAAAATATATATAAATATTTCGGTTGTGGTCATACTATTTTTCACTCATGGCATTGTGTCTAGAATTATTTTTTTTACCTAATCTAGAATTAATGTAAATAAAATTCATGCCGCCTTATTTATAGGTAATTTTAATGTTTAATGAACGAACGAAAGAAGAAAATTTTACGAATTTTGTTACTTTTTACAGAAATCACCCTTTTATTACTCGATCTGTTGAATATTTTAAAAACGTGAGTGTAAACAATAAATGTGACCGTTAGCTGATAGGAAGGCAGTATTATTGTGTATATAATAACGTATAGAAGGGAAGTTTATACTATGCGTAAATGTATAATAAAATATTTATATATGTGTGTGTGTGTGTGTGTGTGTGTGTGTCTCAGCGTCGAAACGAAACGAAACGAAATCAATATTTAGCCAGTATTCGTTTTCAGAGAAATTTACGAAAGCTCAAAGATATACGCACAGAAGAAAAATAAATGAAATAAATTTATCACCAAAATTAAAATATAATGCAATAAAAATTCGAATGTTATTTTAAAAATAAAATAAAAAATAAATAAAAATAATCAAATTTAAATTCAATCATTAAATATTGGAAAAAAACAAAAAGAAACGGAAATGATACAAAATACAATAAAAATAATAAAAAAAAGGGAAAAGAAAACCCGTATTTTCGATAAAACCCGTTGCCAAGCAACAATTTCATCTTTCCTGCTCTGAGGTCACGTGAGTCGTAAATTTCTGGAACGCTCTAGAAGCTCACTCGGACTGGTTGCATTGTCGTCTCTCAGGTACGCATCTTTAATTACTCATAGATATGTAATTAACCGTTTATATATCAATCAATATCTATAATATATATATTTATAGACTTATGGCACTATACACCATCTGTTTATAATGCAAAGATATGCATGAAGCAGCCTTTTAATATATATAACTGTTAAGCAATTTAAAACGACCAACATTATAAACGTATATTATTTAAAACCCGATATAAAGATGACTGACCCCACGAGGGTGCTCTGACCTGGTTATTCAGCTTTTAAATGTGAGATAACAGTTTATATCTCTACTAAATCATATCTTAACAATTTTTTTTTTCCGTTTGATCTCGAAATTATTTCGGGTCTGGTGCAGCAGATCTACCGCATTTATTGGTGTATAAAGCAAGAAGTCTAACCAAATACCGGGGTTCGAATGGGGGTACCATTGTGTGTGTATATATATATATTTATACACACACACACACAAGTGTTTTCCTTTAAAGAAAATAAGAGAATTTTGATTTTTAGGTATGAAATGTGGTGGTAGCATTGTTATTCAAGATTGCATTATAATGGACTAAATGCGGTACGTCCGAAAGCATTCTACTTATGGCCATCACCCGCCTTTATATATATATATATAGGTCTTGTGTTGTCCAATGTCTCCACCTTTTTCCTTTTTATTTATAAAAAAACGGTAGGGTTTCTAGATATTTTGCTGTTATTTCTTGCAAGTTGAGTTACTCAGAAGAGGCTTCGTAGCCTCCCGCCTCCTCCGTATACTCACGTTGGTTCTCATTTCGTTGTCTTCAAAAAGGAAGGCGGCATTGGATTTATGTCGTCCTAGATAATAGATATACAATAGATAAGGATGGTCATGGTTAGAACCCCATTGATCCCAAGCTCCACTCGATTAGGGCTGACACGGGTCACCATGTGTATATATATATATATATATATAGTCTAGTCACTCGTATATTTGTGGTTAGGGTGGATAATATAACATACTTTCATATATGTGTATGTTTATAGAAGTAACTATTTAATTATTATTATTATTTTGAAAGCTAGATTATAGTGTGTGTATTCTTTATCAAGAAAATGTCGACAGTAACTTCGAAGTTTCGGACTCTTATAATTTGACATGAAAACAAAATGGTCAAATATATATATATACACGTACACACAATCAACAAGAAAGTATTGATTTCTTACGATCGGCACATGATGATGGTGGTGTTGGGGTAGAAGATTCTAGATTTTTTTTTAAAGGGATTGAAAAAAAACAAAAACAAACTGCACATTAATTTATTAAACGATAGCTTAACTGCAGAAGGAAACATTATATATATATATATGTTCTTGAGAACATACTCTTCGTGGTTAGGCGATTTGACGTCTATATCTAGCATATAGGAGTCCACTTTAGTGGTCATTCGTCTTAATTTTGTATATATATATATATATATATATATATATTAATATATAGTATTAGGGAAAAGAACCAAGGTTTATGAACTCATCGATAAATACTATATATTAATATATATTTTAATACTGTGAAGCTTATTTTAATTTTTAATAAATTGATTTTAATTGAGTTTTTACCTGTAATTTTGGATTTTATCCCTAATATTATTATTATATATATACATATATATATATATATATATATATATATATATATATATATATATATATATATATATATATATATATATGCATGTGTATAAATTGAGAAAGAGATGTGTGCGTGTCTGTCTGTATTTTAATTAATTTTTAGAAATAATTTTAACTATACAATTAGATTGATTTCCTGACAAGGCAGCAATGCCATTTATGCTTTCTTTCATTCTATTTCTTATTCCATATTTCGTTTTTTGCCATTCTATTTATTCTGTTTATTCTTTTATGATAGCAGTCCATTCGCATTTTTCACTTCGCATGTAATAAATGTAATGTATGCTAACCGCGGGAATTAAAAAAAAAATAGCTGTCAGCGAACGAATAATTTGCACTTGACTTGAATAAGAACACAAGCAACCATCTATTTTCTAGTATTTGTATTACTTCTAAATACATACAGACAAATATATACACTTCATATATATATATATATATATATGTTTGTGGGTGAGAGAGATAGTGTTCTTTGAGTATAGGGTACCACACTTTCTTTAGTTGCATTACATTGTTTTGAAATTTTTTATCTTGTTAAATAATGCTATAGCATGAATTAAAAAAAGAAAATAAATGAAGGGGCAATTTTTGTCCAATAGTCGATCGCCGTAAATTACAGCAGATCAGTAATTTTATAATTCATATACAATGTATAATGATAGATAGGGTGTTCTTTTGAGTTTAGTGTGCTACCCTTTCACTTTCAGATGGTTTCGAAAATCGTTTCCTCATTGTTCAGTTACGATCTAGCGTTAAATATTCTTTAAAGAAATGAATAGAGGTTTTTTGGCCAATGCTCGGATATCATTATTATAGTTGATCAAAGTAATTTTATAATTACAGACCAGCAAATCCATGGCAATAAACAACAACAGGACATAATTGTTCTCGAAGTGATGATAACCTTCTCAATGCGCCATCTTACAAATTCTTTCCAGTAACTTCTCAATGTTGTATTCAATTTCTTTTCCTGGCATAAGTCCAGAAGAACTCTGTCTACCTTATTGCAGGCCCAAGACGGTTAGCAGGATTTACATGGTTCGCAATGTAGTACTCAAATACATGTGGTAATGATTCTATTCTGATCATGTGAATGCCAAATGCCAGGGCCTATTAATATTATTATTGATTCACGAGCAGTTTTATTTCCAATAATATCGGGTCATGTGTTTGACTTTCTGTCTGTTTTTTTTTTCCGTCAAGGAACCATTTCTTTGCGTCTCCTTGAACCATAATAGCTCCTGTGGCCGTTCTCTTGGAGTGACCTCTTGCATACTCTCTGTAGACATATTTCGTTTCGTGTCTTTCACCTCCAAGACGTTTATCCTTATCTAGATTGATTCCACCGATAACAATCGGAATGCTCGAAATCCATTAATGACAACGCACATATTTCAAGAACAAAGATCAATGCGCAACTTCTGGTTTTGTCCAGTTTGCATTCACTCCGAAGTAGTTTTTATTGAATCACGAGGAATGCTCCGAAAATATATCACATCATGCTACTGTGGGGTAACGATAGCTAATGCATATATTGGGCACATTTGGTCAATTTGCATTTAGCTTGACCTGTCTCAAACTACTAAAGCAACTGAATCTCCTCTATTAACTTTTTCTTTAGATTCAAGTTAAATGTGTGCCAGCAGACTTAACTGCATTCAATTCTTCAGGTCAGAATGGTTGGGAAATGAAATGGTTTGTAAGAGATGGCAAGTGAATTGGGAATGGGGAGCCAGTATTTGCTGGAAAGTAGGTATACCTTCACAAATCAAAGAGTGTCCGATGGTGTATGAAATAGGCTTATATAAAATTGTCCTTCCAATAGTCAGGCCATAATTGAGTTGATGCAGATCAGTTTTAAAGAACAGTTCATGTTATAAGAGTTGAGGTAGTAAACAAATGGTCAGCCAAGGTAATGGAAAGGCTTGAGGTCAAGTGTAAAAACCCTTTTTTTTTTTTTGCGAAGACGAAAATCCTGGGTTATTCCGGTCATTTTAACATTCTAAACAATCTGATACACTCACGCCCTTTCCATAACCATTTCTCAAGGGCAAAATAAGCTGAATGTTGCACAACGTAAAAACAATCTGTGGCCGCTTTTCTGTGATACCTCCTGCAAGAGGTTTCTAACCTTAGTATGACCTCGTCACTCTAACGACCACTTTTGATCTGTATCGGAAAACTGTTGAAAGAGGCACGTTGTATTCAAAGATCGCCATATATGTAGATGTGTATATATCTTATTTATTTTTTTTTGCCTGTCCAGTTGTTAGTGGTTGACAAGGTTTTTAGCTCCCAGAACTTATTTCCAGAGAAAAATATATTCTGTTGTTGTTTTAATACTTTTGCTGTTCCATAATATAAAAACACTCGCTCTGCGTATGCCGTGGGTTGTCGTAATTTACACATGCCTAATGGTCAAGTTAGTGTGGCCTAAAATTATTTTCTTTATTTGTCATTTGTTAAATTATTCCCATCATTTGTTTAAAATTATTACTATTGAAAATATTGTCGCCATTTGTCTTGCTCTTGGTGCTAGAGAATTGTTCGTTTATTTGCAATAGAACAAGATCAGCGAGTGTAAGATAAACCACAAAGAAAAAAAACAAGATAGTAAACCTTTAAAACAATATTCTGTAACCATAGCCGACTTGATGCTTCACACAAGCAGCAGGGATTTATATCCCTTTTTAATCATGTAATTTATGTAACTTGGCTTAATGTGTTTTGTTTATTTAATCTAATTATCTCGACATTAAGTGTACTACTTTCTCCCTCTCTCTATCACTCATACTCTATTCATACCCCGCTAATTCTTATTGTCTGTATTCCATCGACTCTTCATTTCGTTTTTAACAACACTCTCCTCCTCTTCCTTCAGTTACCACAACTCTTTCTTTTTCCTCACTCTTCTAAGCATCTTTCTTTAATCAAAATGTTGCACTTTTTCTCTTTGACATTACTTAGCAATGCGGCAGATTGATATTCTGGTATACAGGCATTGTTGATATTGTTTTTGGCTACCTTTCTATTCTAGGTTCGCAAAACGAACGATCGTTACTTCCTTTATTTTTTTTCCTCCTCTTCTAGACAATTCGGTTAGCATTCTTCTAGAAAATTCAGTGTTCATTTGAAAGTTAATTGTCCTAAATTGTGTTAATTTTTAAAGAGGTTGCATGTGGATAAATCGACACACCCAGATAGACACACGTTTGTAGCTGTACTTGCTTGGCAAGTGATTTTAAGATTGTCTGGTGAACCAATCAGCTAACATCGTAGAAAAGTTATGATAGTCATTTAAAATATGCACAGACTATTCACTTTTAGTGATAGTTTTTCTCATATTGGTGTCAAATTCCCTCATTTAATTTTGCTGCAGTATTTTTGAGATATAATACTGTCGCAAAATAATAAAAATTAAAAAAAGAGACCAGTATACGTACGATATCATTACGTGTGTGCATTTATAATGATTGAAATTCTATATTAAATTTATAATTATTTTGGGCATTTATTCAAGACCATCATCGGCCAGCTCATTTCATCCCATGTATTAGAAATTAATGCGAGTTCGTCTTCGATTTCGATGTTAGATTGATCTTGAAAGCTGAAGATCAAGGGAGATAACACTAGCTTGGGTAAGTGAGCGAGGGAACCTCTTGTGTCGCTCAACCTGCTAGAAAGAGCAGTTAAGTGTTCCTCAAATATTCAAAATAAGCATTTGATAAAATCAAAAGTCATGAAAGATCAGTTGGACTAAAAGCCAAAGTTGCTTCCTTGCATTGTTTATAGGATTGACTGTTTAGTTGCTGTCACTTTGTCCTTGTAGCTCTTCTATAGTTTGCAAGTGCAGATTTGGGAAATATATCTGCAAACTTCAAGTATTTTTACTTTAGTGAAACTTGTCGTCTAAAATTTCCGTTGTTTAGTAACGTTTATTGTAAATAGTTTTCGAATGTTTGGCTTTGTGGTTACGTAGCTCGCTTTGCAACCACGTGGTTTCTAGGTTCAGTCCCGCTGTGTGGGACCTTGGGCCAGTGTCTTTACTGTAGTCCCACACTGACCAATACCTCCCGAATGAATTTGTTTGACGGAAGTTATGGAATTCAGTCGCGTGTGTTAGTTCCCCTTCCCCCTTCTTGGAATCCGGTGTTTGTTTGCTTACATCCCCGATAAAATACCTAGTTTAAATAAGTAAGCACTTCATGATGATACCTCAGTGTGGCTGCTGTCCAATAACTGAAGCAGCAAGTATGATATTCTAATTAGAAAAAAAGCGTAGCAGTATTACGTGTTACTTTTGAATACCCCTTTTATTATTAAAAACCCAACGCATGCATGGGAAACGTCAGAATTTTTAGATGTAGTCCAACTGGTAAATAAACACGTGACTGAATCAAGATGGATCTATATGCTCTATTCTGGACCCCCCCCCCCATGATCTTTTCATAATGAAATTGACCTCTAGTGGGGTGGTGGAATGGGACCGTACACATACTCAATACTCCTTCCCCTCGACAATGTTTAACTTCTCCATGTTCCCATCTTTGGCTTTAAATGCAGCATGATGACACACTATTGATATAATGAGTGGGCACTCCATGCAGCATGATGACTTTCCATAGAGTTACTCTTGCATGTTGTCAGGCCTTGTTTGAAGTAGTAGTTGACTACAAGTGACTCCTTAATGTGGGGTGTGAAAACCTTTCCTCACATGGCTCCAGCCTACAATATTTGGAATGGGTCCTTATCTCAGAATTCTGGTAGTGTATCAGGTGTAGCCAGTCTCCCGGGATCATCTTGAGGAAGCGGGCATGGAGTTTAAGGCTAGCAACTTTGCCTTCTGTATTCAAATTGCTGCAAAAATATTGATTCATAAAGAAAACAGTGAGATAAGTACAGTTGATGCCTCTGTACTGGAGTTGGGCCAGAGCCAAAAGGATGTCTGTCTCTGAGCAAGGTCAGATCTTTCTTCAGTACTGAAAACAAAGTGGATGGCTGAAATGGGTGAGATGGATACCTACCACATAGTTGTCTAGAGTGTCAGTGAGACATATTGGACAGGCTAGGGGTATATGATAAGTAGAGGTAAGACAGTCCTTTATTCTAGCCTGGAAGAACAATACTCAAGGGGTTGGTATCATCTTGTGTAGGCATGCATCAAGAACACTGATCATCTGGAAGGTCAGTGAATGATGGTTCAACACCAGACATGCCAAGTTACCGGTTGCAATAGGAAATAAGGAGGCTTTCTGTAATCACCTACAGAATGTTTTGGACAGCATGCTATGATATGATGTCAAGCTGGTAACTTCATCAAGTGTCTTGTGGAAATTTCGAACCTGGGTTCTCATTCCTAAGGTATTTTTTGATGTTATTATTATTCAGCTCACTGCCTGGAATTGAACTCGGAATCTTGGGGTTAGTAGCTCCACTCTTAACCACTCAAAATAACATCAAAAAATACCTTAGGTATGAGAACCCAGGTTCGAAATTTCCCCAAGACACCTGAAGAAGGCTGGAAGGTATATCAGCCGAAACGTTAACAACAAACAAGATGAGGACAAATATTCATCAAATGTAAATAATGTATGAGGGGCAATGTTTGGGAACAATGGATCTCTGCAGCTTCGTGAAACTTAACAGAAGGGAAGAAGTAAAACCAGAAATGATCAGACAAAGAGTGTAAAACAACAAATGTTAAAAAGGAGGATTAAAAAATATATACAGGCTATAAGTGCCTAAGTTTACAAAATATTAAAAATATTGTTTTAAATCAGAAATTAATTAGGGTTAAGAGATTTGCAACTGTGGTTTTTTTCTCTTTATATATTTTGTTTGCATTTGAAAGTATTAGTTTCAGCTTCATTAAAGGTGAAAATGTAATTAATACTACAAAATATACAGATGTGGCTGTATGGTGAGAAGCTTACTTCCCAACCACATGGTTCTGGGTTCAGTCCCATTGCATGGCACCTTGGGCAAGTGTTTTCTGTAGCTTTGGGCCAATATATAGTATATATTTGTGTTTGTCCCCCCCCCCCCCACCATTGCTTGACAATCAATGTTGGTGTGTTTACGTCCCTGTAACTTAGTGGTTTGGCAGAAGAGACTGATGGAATAAGCACCAGAATTACAAAGAATAAGTCCAGGGTTTGATTTCTTCGACGAAAAGGCGGTGCTCCAGTATGGCCACAATCAGTTGCCTGAAACAAGTAAAAGAACAAAGGAAAAAGAAAAACCCACGCAAGGCAACTGCTGCTGGAATTCCAATAAGCCTTAATTGGCTGCAAAAACATTTAGAAATTTTTTATTTTGTTACGGGTTCTAATTATCTAATTTTCCAAACAATTTATTTTTTAAGGTATAATAGAAATGTTAAGGGGGGTAGATTTGAAAAAAACATGGTTCCAGGTTCAATCCCACTGCATGACACCATGGGCAAATGTCTACTATAAGCCTTGAGCTAACCAAAGTCTTGTTAGTGGGTTTGGTGGATGAAAACTGAAAGAAGCCTGTTGTATGTATATATTTATATGTACGGATGTTTTACTGTCTCCTTGCTTTGACATTGTGTGATGGTTATAAACCAGTGTCACCATCTTGCAAACTGTGTTTGTCATTTCCAGTCTTCTGTGAAAACAGGTCTGGTCATGGGGAAATATTGCCTTATTTGGAAACCGCTGAGGGCTGGTAACAGGAGGGGCTTCCAGCCATTGAATTCAAGCACAGAAAAGTATATGTGACAATGATCATGATGTTCATTTGTAGCACTTGGCATCACAAAACAAAATTACGTGGAGTATGGTAAGCCATATCCAAAATTCTCACTTTTCTGTAACTGTCTGTGGTGCAATAAGGCAGTATTATTACAATGCTACATGTTATTCACTTGTAAACTGCTTTGTGACTGGCATCCCAAAACAATGAAAATTGATGCGACATATGTTGAATAAAGGAAATTAATACTTTTTGATTAGCATAAGCTTTGTGTACTAAAATCGGCATAGAATGTCAATGGCTTATTAGATTTCCAGACAATCATTGAATCAAGTGGGGAAAGTTGGGGAAAATTCAATGTGTATAGTCTTAAGATTTAATTAGCTTATAAATGAAATAATTGATTGGTAAGTTTTGCTGCTGAATAGTCATCAGTCTTGTCAGTTGAAATGAGGAATTTGCTGTTTTAAGCTGAACCATAAGTGTTAATGGGAAACAGTGCAGAAAAATTTACTAACACTGAGAAAGTTTGGCTCCACAGCAGGAAATAAAAATGAAAAAACCATTTCTTACATTGGCAATAGTTTTCTACTGACGTGTGTCTGTACAAGACTGTTGATTTCCAAGCTTGTCACTGCTTGTGCAAAGTGGAGGTAATGTCATTCTTTGGTGACCTTATAATCAGTTGTTCTGTAGTTTTGAGGGCCTCTGGAAACAGAAATCCCTTAATTGAAAAACAGATATGAGTTGGCACCAAGGAGAGCTGCCAGAAATAACCCTCTAAGCAACCCTGCTAGTATAGAAAAATAGTTGTGAAATGTGTGTGTGTATACATATGTATATGTTTATACATACAGTGTATTGTTCTATTATTGGTGGAATCAACAAAAATAGTATTCCATCCAGTGAATGATAAATATCATTTGAAGGATTATATCTTTATATATACGCATGCACGCACGTCTGGAATTGTTTGTTTATTCTGTCATTTGTATAAAATGATTACAATAGGTTTATGAAATTTAACTTGTCTCCTTCTATAAAAATCTTGCTAAGTTCCTTTTTGCATTTTGTTTTTCCTCTCTCCACAGACGCCTACAGGAATCTAAGCAAATCCATTTGCTGCAGTTCTGTGCCAAGATGACTCAAGAGGAGACTACAGTCGCTGGTATTGATATCACACCAAAACAAGATGGTGGTGTTATTAAAGAGATTCTACGGCCAGCTACCTCTGAGGAACAACCTACCAATGGTGATACTGTTATTGTACACTATGTTGGAACCCTACTGGACGGATCTGAATTTGATTCCAGTCGGTCCCGTGGAGAGAAATTCTCTTTTGCTCTTGGAGAAGGTAAGTACATAAAAGCATGTACACTCGTATTTCCAATTTGGTTGATGAATATGATGATGTAAATCTATTCATAATAGGTGCATTGTGAATGGGGTTCAAGAGGCTTGCTTCTCAACCACATGATCCCAGGTTCAGTCCCATTGTGTGGCACCTTGGGCAAGTGTCTTTTACTATAATCTCGGGCAGAGTGGCTTTAGTAGACAGAAACTGAAAGAAGCCCGTTTGTATGTGTGTGTGTAAACAAGCATCACTGTCATACAAACAATGCTGTTTGTTTCTAGTCTTCCATGGAAAAACATGTCTGACCATGAGAAATGTTACTTTGCCTGGAAACAGGATGGGCTGGGCATGACTCAAAACTGCAATTGGTAGTGAAGCCCTGGTTTGGGAGTTTGAGTTTTGAGGAGTATGGAATCACCCCTTAGCCCCTATTGTTCCCAAGTCTACTCAGATCTAGAGTAGTAGCACCTGTCAAGGTCCCAGCTACGGGTTAGTTAGCCTGTCAAAGAATTGCTTCTGGAAGGAGGTCACTCAGGCACCCTAACCTACCTAGGGCAGATGGTCGTTTCAGCTTCTTAGTTGCTCATGTAAGAGGAGGTAACTCTGTACAAATCCTGCATCCTGGTAACTACTGAGCTCTTGGCACTTGTTGCACCAGACCAGTGCAAGTTTGAACGACAGGAGAGCACAAACTATGCTCATGATGATAAACTCCTGCTGTTTTGTGGGGGTAATTCATTGAGCATTTAGAAAAGGCTAAGGGAGTAAACATAATGAAAATTTTGAGGAATGGCCCTTAGGCCGATATGTATTATTTTTCTTAACCAATATCTGGCAGAGTTATATATACAAACAGGGTTCTAGCCATTGATTGAAACAAGCACAATAGATGTGTGTTGATAAATTCATGGACATAAGTATGCACATGCATATGTTCATATCAGCATGTATAAAAATAAGTCTAACAAGGAAGTTTGTCGGCTTGAATTATCTCCCCTTGCACCAATGTCTACATTTATCTTCCGAGAAATAGTTCTTGGGTGATGCTTCAGTGACTGACACCAGTAAAAAAAAAAAATGTAGCATATCTAGTTTGGGATCTTTTTTGAAACGGGGGGCCACATTTTTCATTAATGTTTTACGTAGTGTTTTTGGTACCGAAAGACTTTCAAACTTCGTATACTTATCTATTTTGTGTTATAGAACAGAAAAATATTTTTGTATTCAAATTTATTTCATGTAAAAAATTGTCTTATTTCGATAATTTCAACCAATCACAGACAAGTATTCAGTTGTTTACGTTTACTCCTTTGGCTGATTAAGCCATAGCTTCGTTTTATTTGCTTTTTTCATTTTCTTTTTTTTTTTTCTTCGTTTTATTTGCTTTTTTCTTTTTAAATTTGCTGTTTTACCCTAACCCTATCACCGATAGAATTGTTTCAGAATCGCTTGTTTATGTAGTCGGCACTTAATGTATATCGGCTGAATGGACGTCGGTGATTGGTTGAAATTACAGAAATACGACAACTTTAACATGGAATAACTTAGGGATTTCTTTTTTTTTTAAGAAGACTAAGAGAAAAAGATGTTTTATATGACACATTCTACCAGTGTTCCAAGTTTCAAAGTGTTTCGTTAATGAAAAATGTGGCCCCCGTTTTAAAAAAGATCCCTAGTTTGTAATTACGATTTTTTTTTTTATTGCATTTCTATTAATTTTCACTCGGTTATGAATTACATATTATGTTGCTGTTATGTTAAGTTTTCTTCGATTCCCCAGTTGGATTCCCCAGCTGCTCCTCGTAGAGTATCAGTTGTCATACCGCGATGCACGGTAGAAACCATGCCACAACAAACAGTTGGGAGTCTGGACAGCTCCTTGACTGACCAGCTCCTGTCAAACCGTCCAAACCATGTCAGCATGGAAGACGTTAAACAATGATGATAATGATGTGAAAGACAAGACCAGTTCTAACAACAAACTTCATAATTTCACTACACACAAACTATGAGGTGTCTTTCTTGTATTTGTAAAATATGACTATGGAGCTGATAATTTTTATCTTGTGAGTCCTCCAAACTGGAAATATCCTCCAGGATATTTCACTACAACAATCCAGCCATATCTAGGTTATAAAACCTGCCTACAAGTCGTATGAAGAGTCTAGTTGTGCTTCCACTACTAGACTGTCCCTGTGTAACATTTTTGTATATTCAGTGTTTGCAGATAGTGAATAACACTTTTGAGATCTCCCTTCTTGTAAGTTATGTTGAATACACAAGTCAACTCTTTTTATTATTCTATGCTTATTTTTGTTTTTTTCTTCTATTTTTTAAAGAGAAGGTCATTAAAGCATGGGACATTGGTGTAGCTACAATGAAGAAAGGTGAACTTTCTCGTTTCACCTGCAAATCTGACTATGCTTACGGAAAAAGAGGTTTCCATGACAAAATTGGACCAGATGCCACTCTCGTGTTTGAAATAGAACTTTTTGATTGGAAAGGTAAATTTTTAAACTTTCATTTTAGAAATAACGAGAATATAACATTGGCGCATTATTTACATTCAACGGATAATTTGTCCTCATCATGTTTGTTGTTAACACGTTTTGGCTGATATACCCTCCAGCCTTCATCAGATGAAGACAAATATCTGTCAAATGTAAATAATGTACATAATTCCTCATCTCTTAAATATAGAACTGTATAATATTGGCAGTTCTTAACTCAATTGGAAACTTACATTCTATTTGTAAATACATTTTAACTTTTTTTGGTTTTTTTCTTTTTACAGAGGATTTGTCTCCTAAAAAAGATGACAGCATTATAAGGAGAATGATATCAAAAGGCGAGGGCACGGACACACCAAATGATGGTGCTACTGTAAATGGTAAGATTTAAAACTTTGTCATTTTGTTCATATTTTATTCTTATTGGTGCCACTAAACCAATGTTAAAATCAACTGCTGAATGGCCAAAAGTGAGATTGAGGATATGAAGACAAGGAAGGCAGCTGAACCATCAAAAATAGTTACATGCTGAAAATATCCATACTTGACGCTTATGTAGTCAATCCAGTAGTTGGACAGTAATAAGAGCTTGGATTATTATTGAAATTCTCAGTGGAGTATTTGAAGTCAAACAGTCGTTTGGGCTATTTGCAAGTTCTCCATTGGAGTTATATAGTTCGTCTGTTGCTTGGCAAATATCAGATTTGTATTTTACAATAAGAAACGAGTTTGTGTGTATAAAACAAACATGCATTGCATTTACACTAAAAATACAAAATTGAAGCTTGAAATGAATGGATATAGACGTGTTGAACAAAAAAAAAAATCAGTTTATTTATTACTCAAAGTGATTTAAAATGTAATGCCTTATCCAGTGTTTCATCTCTGATAATTAACTTCTCTTTTTTTTTTTTTTTTTCAGTTCATTATATTGGGTACTATGAAGATAAACAATTTGAAGACCGTGATGTGACATTTGTTATTGGAGAAGGCAGTGCAGAAGACGTTATTGAAGGTTTAGACATAGTTGTGAAACATTTCAAATTTAACGAACATTCCACTATTGAAATTGATGCAAAATATGCATATGGTGAAGAGGGTAATGCTAAATTCAATATTCCACCTAATGCACGTCTTAAATATGATGTCACATTGAAATCATTTGAAAAGGTAAACACCTTTCTATGCCTCCATCATCATCATTTAACGTTTGGTTTCCGAGCTGGCATGGATTGTCAGTATAAATCCATTTTATCAACTTAAAACTTCAGTATCACTTAATTTATGTGTTGTGTACTGCTTAGTATTGGCTTTTGCTGCTCTAACCCTTTAGCGTTCAGATTACTCTACCAAATGTAGTAGTAGTAGTAGTAGTAGTAGTAGTAGTATGGGAGCATGTGCTGTAGCAGTACATCGCTGCACCCCCCATTTGTTTGTGATTCCCTTACTCCTGGCAGATGACACCTTTGCACCACTCGGGCAACAACCCTCCAGCCCATGGGTCTGTTTGGCTAGTCATTGCTGCTGATGGTATTACAAGGTCTGAGTGCAAAATCCTACCTCAGCCTCCTTTAGTCGCCTTTTATAATATGCAGAAGAAACGTGGAGTCTATACTTTGGCATTGTCGGTCTCTCACAGCATGAAATTCTTCTTCATTCACATTGTTTTGAATAATTCATTCGTTATCTTGTAGCTTTGAGATTTCAATGATGTGATTGTTTATTTTTAGAATGGCATTGTAGGGTAGGTTGAAAAAGGTTGGATCTGGCCAGTTTGAACATAAAACAGAATGTTTGGGCCAGATAAGGCTAGTTTAAATGCCAAAGGGCTAAACTTGAAACTTGTAACTTACTGACAGACGACCTTCCTTGAACTTGGATTTCTTTGCATTTTCTTATTTTAATATTTTGTTTAATTTTGTAAAGCAAATGTGAAAAATACAAACCTTGCAGACTTTTGACTGCATGTAACAAAAGTGTCTTCTGTGATGCACTTCATGACAGAAAGGATAGAATATGTGTTTATTAGCCAATGGGTTGACAGTTTATATCTCATGATATGTACCGCCACTAAATCAGTTAAACATCATTGATTCAGTTCACTTGTAAATAGCTTTAACGTATATTTATTTATTTACAATCAGGTTAGCTTGCAATGCTGAGTTCTTGTTTTTTTTTTAAAAGCTTGAGGAATGCAAAAAGAATCTGTTTTAGCAGCTGACCTGAGACCAATTGGCACTGGAATTTAGATATTGGTTCTGTTTCAGGTTATTGTGTAATGGATGCTGTGTAGTGTTTTCTCTTACATTAGACCATCACGTTATTCGTCACTTTATAGATATTTCGGTCAACCGAGAAAGATTCCATATTGTAATTATATACACATAATTTGATTATGGTCTTAATTCATTCATAAAACCTAGTTTATAATTGCAGCAACATTTAGTCAAGTAGCATGTGGTGACCAATACCTTGTGAATGGACATAGTAGCTGGAAATTGCAAAAGCACACCATGTTTGGTGTACAGGTGTTTGTCTTTGCACCTGTCTAAAAGCTGTTGTTTGTGGTGTTCCCTTTTAAGTCCTGTAAGTTTAAGGTTTGGCAAAGAGACTGATAAAATATAAGACTTACGTAAGTACTGGTGGGGTGGGGGAGTGATACTGATTTGGTTGCAATAACTAAAACCAGTAATACAATTGAATTTTATTTTCTTAAATTTCTTTTTAAAAAAAGGCAAAATAGTGTTGCTTAAAGGCATCAGCTTAGGTGTACAGGAGAGAGAACTGTGTTGGAATGGTCAGTAAATGCAGTGTGAGAGAATGTGATGAGGGTTGCTTTTGGGTACTGGACTTTATCGATGAAAACTGTGTAGAATCAAAGTGAGTGACACTTTGCTGTATTGTAGAACCAGTTAGTATGCAGAAACTGTTACTAGAATAACGATGAATCAATTTCTGATTGGCCCAAGTGTAACTGCTATTTTCTTAAAAATTGCTTTTTTCATTTTGTTTAACTTAAATGTCTTAAATGTTCCTTCTCTCTCTCTTTCTCTTTCTCTCTCTCTCTCTCTTTCTCTCTTCTCTCTCTCTCTCTCTCTCTCTCTCTCTCTCTCTCTCTCTCTCTCTCTGCTCATTCTAAGTGAATGGGATTGTAAAAGGGCCTTGAATGAATGTTGGGTTACTTGAGGAGAACTGTTAAAATATTTTTATTTCAATAACTTTCTAAATATATTAGAAATAATATTTTTCTTTCAGGCAAAAGAAATTTGGAGAATGGATGCAAAAGAAAAATTAAGACAAGCAGAATTAGCCAAAAATAAGGGTACCCAATATTATAAGGTAATATTATTGTTGTTGCTTTCTTTTCCTTTTTGTTTTTGTGTTCTTCATGTTATCAGTTTCGTCATTGCTTGATGATAGCGTTGTCTTGAATTAAAAATGTTATAAGCATTAACTTATGGCTCCAAGTCCAAATTTCCTTTCATTACACTGGTCTTAATGAAGTACTTGTAATATTCTGAATCCAGTATTATTGGGTGAGAACATGAGACCATTTAGTGTATGATATAATTAATGG
Source organism: Octopus bimaculoides (assembly GCF_046866305.1). NCBI lineage: Eukaryota > Metazoa > Mollusca > Cephalopoda > Octopoda > Octopodidae > Octopus > Octopus bimaculoides. The sequence continues at coordinate 9,511,308 of NC_142934.1, read as the reverse complement.
GCATGTTTAAATATCTGATGTAGTTTTAGAGTGTTACACATGCATGCATGATTACCCAGTTTACCAACACATGTAAGAAATATTCAATACTTGTAATAAAACATCCTAAATTTTGTATTTTCTCTGTAATTTCCAAGTAAGTGTTTTTAGCTCTCTTACTATATTCTAATCGTTTTGAAGAGGTAATCTGCATAATGTTTCTTCAGTAAAGGAATTCTTTGTGGAGTCTATAACACTGTAACATGATTTTTGTACTTGGGTGGCACCTGTTATTTCCTATTTGCTTACATAAAAAAGTATGAAAAATGGCTATTATTTCCTTCAAATTTTGCTTTTGTTAACGATATTTATTCAAACCTCAAAGAATCCCTCTCAACACATGGCTATGATTATGCTGCTCCCCATCTACTCTTGCTCATGATCAGAGATGCATATATTGTCAGCCACTAAGTGAGAGAGAGAAATGCTCAAGCAATTGATAAGCAAAGCTGTGGTACTGAGCTGAATATTTTGCTCTAGCGATATTTCTGCTTCAGCAACTGGGTATTGAATCTGTTTGAAATGTAGTGGAAAATAGCTCAGTTTCAAAACATTGATGTCTATGACACAAATGCAAAGTTTGAAGGGAATAGTAGTCATTTCCTTTGATTTCTCGATAGAAGCAAATCAGAAATAACACTTAATGACCAAAGACAAAAAATAAATAAAAATTTTGTTACACAGTGTAATCAGACTATTTCCTGAAAGATCTTTATATAGAGTGATGCCATCCTTTGAAGTGTCTGGCATAAAAGGTGTAAAGCTTCTTATTTATCCAGGCACAGCAAGTGTTTCCAGAAAATAGCCCTGGCAATATGTGGAGATTTCCTTGTATTTTTCATGTGTTTTGTTAATATATTAATGAACTGTATTTTGCATTAAATCACATATATTAAATATCTTCAGAGCTTTTTTTTTTTGTACAGTTCTCTATGTCTCTCTTTATTTAGAGTGAAAAATATCAAATAGCTGTGAGGCAATACAAAAAGATTGTATCATATTTGGAAAATGAATCCAGTCTAGAAGATGATGAAGAAGTACAAAAGAAATCTCTCTTGCTTGCTGCTCACCTCAACACTGCTTTGTGTCATCTGAAAACAAATGATTCCCATCATGCTATTCAGGCTTGTGATAAGGCATTAGAAATTGATGAACAAAATGTCAAAGGACTCTTCCGCCGAGGCCAGGTAATACAATGTCTCTTTCACTGTTTTGCACACAATGTTACTTTTAAATACGCTAAAACTAAAACTCTTTAATACTAACCTAAAGTCATAAACCAGTTGTTACAATTTGTCTCAGTTGAGTTTTAATCCCTGCAATGGGAATTTGGGTCTCTTGATCTCCGTGTCCAGTTAATACAGATGGATACTTCTGGTGAGACACTTATTGAATTGTTTCATTACTTGTGATGATTTTAATGTTCCACAAGTGTGGTTTTGTCTGGTAAGAAGCTTACTTCCTAACCACATAGTTCCAGGTTCAGTCCCACTGCATGACACCTCGGCAAGTGTCTTTTACTATTGTCTTGGGCCAACGAAAGCCTTGTGAGTGGATTTGGCATATGGAAACTGAAAGAAGCCTGTCGTGTGTGTGTGTGTGTGTCCACACATCACTGCTTGACAACCAGTGTTGGTGTGTCCATGTCCTCCTAACTTAGTGTTTTGGCAAAAGAGGCTGTTAGAATAAGTACCAGGCTTTAAAGAAAAAAAGTACTGGGGTTGATTCATTCAACTAAGAGTTCTTCAATATGGTGCCCCAGCATGGCTGCAGTCCAATGACTGAAAAGATAAAAGATAGCTAATATGTGAATTGTTTGAATTAGTTCGAATCTCGGCTATGAATTCAGACCACTATTGTTTTTTTTTTTTTTGTTTCCTTTTTTGTCCCAGTTTGCATAACTGACCATGGTTTTGCACCTCCATGCTTGAATGGTTGAAAGTCGGAGAATTATCCAACCTTTTTAAAAAATATTTCATGGAAATGTCTCCAACTCATAAAGGCATAGAAAAAAACAAATAGATGTAATATACATATTCACTTAACAACTTTTTTGTCATTAATTCATTCATTAACCCTTCAGCATTCTAATTACTCTGTCGAATGTATTATTCACATTGTTTTGAATTAATCATGAAATATTTTGTAGCTTTGGAATTTCAATGATGTGATTGTTTATTTTTAGAAAGACATTGTAGTGTAAGAGGCAGGATCTGGTCAGTTTTAACATTAAGTAGGTTGAATATTTGGGCTGAAGGTGGCTGATTTAAATGCTAAAGGGTTAATTTTCTTCTGTTGTCACTCTCTTTATAAAATTCATTCAACCACTAGATTGAGAAGAGTGTTAAGTAAATTTCTGAGCTGGTTGTGTATGTTTGCTTTACAGGCAAAGATGAACGAGAATGACTACAAGGAAGCCTTGGGCGATTTTAATTCCTTGCTAAAACTGGAACCTGACAATAAAGCTGCTAAGAATCACATCATCATTTGCACAAAGAAAATGAAAGATTACAAAGAGAAGGAAAAGAAACTCTATGCCAATATCTTCTCTAAATACACCATGGAGAATGCTAAGGTTGGTATTGTCACATTTTTATACTTGTCTGTCTTCTGACTCGCTTAGGCACATGTGTGTATGTATGTATGTATGTCAGTATAAAAAGCACCCACTACACTCGCGGAGTGGTTGGCGTTAGGAAGGGCATCCAGCTGTAGAAACTCTGCCAGATCAGATTGGAGTCTGGTGCAGCCATCCGGTTTGCCAGTCCCCAGTCCAACCCATGCTAGCATGGAAAGTGGACATTAAATGATGATGATGATTGATATATATATATATATATATATATATATATATGTATTATGGTGAGTTGACTTCCTTGTTTCATTATATTTTTCTGTTAGTAAATTAGGTTATTTCTGGGTGATTAAGCTGTTCTGTTTTGATACTAAGGTCTCTATTTGGGATGTTATTCAGTCGGACTTTATTGATAAGTATGTTTAATGTGTTGTAATTCATTTCTTAATTTATAGATTTTGTTATTTAATTTTCAATGAGATTAGAATACATACAAATGTGTGGCTGAGGGGGGAAACTTAATTTGCTTCCTTAGTGTCTTTCTAGAGAGAGAATCCAGGCATTTGCTGGACTCCAATGAAGAAAAATATATTGCTTTCCCGCTTTAAGACACGCCTTTTATAGAACAATGAGTTGATTAAAGATGAAATAAAATGTAATCGTTAAAAGTGACATCCTAGTTAGTTCTTAATTTGATAAGGCTATGGATAATAGTGAATTGCATTTTTATTAGTGTGTAATAATAGGACGTTTTTTTTTTTTATGTAAATATTAAGATTAAGTTTAAAACTACATTATTCAGTATTGGAATCATAAAAGTTTTTGTATGTCTGTGGTGATTGTACCTGTGTTTCTTATAATTTCATGTTGACCAAATTATAAAATATTTTTCGAGACTAGGAGAAACTTGGTATTGTGTTTTGTTGCTTGAAAGCAAAAACAGTAAAGGCACAATTGCAGCTTGGTGCCTTATTGTCCTACAGTAACTGTTCTCTGTTCTTGAGAAGTTGTTATAACAGCTCTGTTTTTTTTTTGGACAAGATTGGTTTGGTTACATTCCTCAAGTTGAGCTGTTAGCATTTCAGACAGCACTCTGCTAACTGGCATAAACCACCTCTCTCAATACTGCATCCCACTTAATTCAAAGGGGCTTGTCTTATGAGCTATTTGGCAACCTCACTAGTGTTGGGGTGCTCTCTGTAAAGTGGTTGGTATTTGGAAGGGGCATCCAGCCATAGAAATCATGCTAAAATAGACATTAAAGCTTGACACAGTCTTCTTATTTGAATTTTATGATTAAAAAAAAAATTTGTTTTCAGCATCATTTGCTGTTGATGAAAATTAAATGTAAAAAAAAAAAAAACCAAAACAAAGTTCTAAATATTAATGTATATCTAGTACTAAAAATCTAATTGAATATAAGTTTATGTTACTAAAGGAGCATGCCATGTTTTGTCTTAAAAAGATGTAACTGGCTGATTATATTGAAGTAATGGTAGCAAGTTTGGAAACCATTGCCATTCTATGGTTCAAATCATAGATTTTATTCAATCTTTCATCCTCTTAAAAGTAGCAAAATATACATTTACTAAATAGTAAGAGCATAACAGTTGCATTTTGTAACAGTTTTGTTCAAAATCTACTGAGGCTGTTTTTGAATAACCCAACTTCAAATAAACTAATTGTTCCTGAATATTGTGGAGTCAAAGATGTGTTTTGTCTTTATGAACTTGCACAGGATATTAAATGTTCTTCCCATACAAAAGTAGAAGAAAAAAAAAGTTGATCTAAAATGTTTTGTAAATGACTTTGCTGCAATTTATTTTCGTAATAAAGACTTCCCTTTCACACAACAGGAATTAATATTTCTTAAAATTATCATTGTTTCATGTAGTCATTAATCCATAATTCAATTTGTTAGATAAAGTTTCCTTTAAACAAAAAAAAATTTTTTTTGTTTTTAATCAGACAAAATATTTACACACTAACCTTGATCTTTGCATTTTTGTAGCTTGAAAGTAATTGTGACGACGAGGGAAATGTGTTTGATAATGTAGGGGAATGGAATAATGACATGGCCAAGGGCATGATGAGTATTCCACAAGAGATGGAGGCTTTTGGTGAAAAAATGCCTGAGACTGGCACTGCATGTCAGTCTCATGAGGACTCTGATGACAATGGTACTTCACTGTTCTTCATTCCCAGCTCTCAGCTCTCCACTATCACTAATGTCCAGATTTAGCTTCAATCCTTTCTAATGAGCTCTATTACAAAAACTGAAAAACTTAAGGCCATAAAAACCCATAATCTTAACGTTTTTTTTTTGTTTTTTTTTTTTCCCCTCCCCTAACATATATTTTGTGGAAGTTGTTTGTTGCTTCTCTGAATTATTCACAACATTTGGTCTAATAATTTCTTTTGAGTGGGAAGAATTGGAGGATGTATCTAAATAATGTTGATCCAAAATTCTCATTGTCATCTTTACTAAGAGACATTTCCAAATGCCTAAGGCTTTACATTTTTTCATACAAACATTAGAGTCATTGATATTTGTCTGTGGCAGTCTTTAGTGATATTGGCAACAGCCAATTGAGCATGTTCAATTTTTTTAAGGGCATCTGCTTTTCTTAGCCCTGAACACTTTTTGCCTTGGTAGTTTTGCTATAGTTGTCTTTAACATTGAACCTAATTTTCAAACTGAAAATCATTTTGAATGGCTTTTTTATTCCTTTTGTATGGGAGTAACTGTTTGATATTCTAAACAACGTTGTATTTGTTCTCTACAACAATTTTTGCTGTACATTTGATAATGTAATTTTTTAAAATCAATTTGGAAATTTTTCGAGAGCATCTGTCCTAATCTTTCTAATTAAAGACACACAATAGCTAGTTACTCTGTTAGAGGTTTCTTTCGTTTTCTTATCTTTTAAAATTTCTTTCTTTTCAGAATGAAATCGAAGAAGAGAAGGATGGGAACAAAAATGAAGAGGACGACGAGGAAGAGGGGCAAGAACTACCTACTCCAACAGAAGGGATGATCAGTGAAGAAATGGAAGCGGAAAAATAATTCTTTAAAAACTATTCATTATTTGTCTCAATTTTCTTTCCATTTCCTTCTGATTGACTGACAAAATGTATTTAGTAAGTTTGTCTCAAGACTTACAATATGTATTCTGTGTTCCTACAGATCAGTCTCTGAGATCTGGCGCTTTCAGCATTTCCTTTTTTTTTTTTTTTTTCCTCCATTGACAGTCACTTCATTTGTTATGACAGTCAAATTCTCAGAAACCTATTTCTGTTCTGTCTATCCATACATTTAGATTGAAATAAAAGTACTTTTCACTTCATTTCTATTTTCATTGTTTTTGGTAAATTTCACCAGCGTCAGTATTTTAAGAGGACAGAGACCGTTCACTTGCGTACAATATTTGTTTTACAAAAATTACAGAAAAAAAGTTGATTTTTCTTAATTTTTATAAAAAGCACCCAGTACACTCTGTAAAGTGGTTGGTGTTAAGAAGGGCATCTAACCATAAAAACTATGCCCAAAACCATGGAACTTGGTGCAGTCCTCTGGTTTGCTAGCTCCTGCCAAGCCAGCATGGAAGACGGACGTTAAATAATGATGAGGACGATGATGATGAATTTTCTTAATCCTTTTATTCCTAAATGAGAAGAGTTTATACTTCAAGAGGGGATTAAGAAATTTACACTTGTGTGTTGAAAAGTTGGATATTATGAGTAATCTCATTTTTTCCAGTGGTAATTTATGTAATAATTTTATTAGTCATACTGTGGAGAAAATTTCTTAAACATCCCTTTATAACAAAATATAAGAAGATTAATGTTGTTACCCGTCTAAATATGCTTGAGGCACGTTTGAACTGCGGAACAAGCCATCCACTGTGTTTTGTCATGGAGAAAGTGAATGACTTGTTCCCCAGTTCGAACGTACCTTAGGCATATTTGGATTGGTAATAACATTGTAATTATCACTGCTTAGCGCCCCCTTCTTCCGTACTATAAGACGAGTATAGACTTCTTTAACCCTTTGGTTGTCTTCTGTATCACGTGATACACAGGACTTATTTCCCTGGTGTTCATGCATCATGTATGATACACATTCCCAGTTCCTTTTCAACTATCAAAGTAACTTGGGACTTAAGAAAGGAAGGCTTTATATTATTCAGAATAGCGTTCGGCCTCACAGAAGCAATGTGGCCGATGCCGGTGTCACGTAGTTGGCACGTAAAAGGCACCCATTGCACTCTCGGAGTGATTTGTGTTAGGATGGGCATCCGGTCGTAGAAACCGTGCCAAATCAGAGTGGAGTTGGGTGCAGCCTTCGTCAAACCGCCCAGCGCATTCCAGCATGGACAATTGACGTTAAATGATGATGATGATGAAACAAGGTCTAAAAGTCCCCAAAACAAGCAAGGACGTTCAGGACAAAGTTATGAAAACGCTTGAGACATGAGTTCAGAAGGGATTAAAGATGTTATACTTTGAGTGTTTGAATGTTTATTATGAGTAACATGTCAATTTTTTGAGGCCATGTATGAAACAGTAGTTATACGATGGCGAAATTGTTTTTTGGTGTTACATGAAGAAATTAACATTTATTTGGATCAAATCAATGTTACAAATTCTTTTTTTTTTTCCCTGAAACAAATTTGTGCAAATATTAAATATAAACTTGTAAAAAAAAAAGACAACAAAAATCTTCTAAGTTTTAACCCTTTAGCATTCACATTACTCTGTCAAATATAATTCTTATTTATTCGCGTCAGTTTGAATTAATCCTGCATTATCTTCTAGCCTTGACATTTAATGAGGTGATAGCTTATTTTTAGAATGACATTGTAGGATAGGAGCGAGAGGTTGGATCTAGTTAGTTTTTTTTTTATCATAAAGTAGGTAAAATATTTTGGTCTGTTATGGCTGATTTAAATGCTAAAGGGTTAAATAAATGTCCAAGTTTCTGAGATAAAAATAAGATAATTGTTTTAAAATATTCAATACATAATTAAAAAAAAAAAGACCTGTTTTTGAAACTTGACGTAGCAATTTTTTTTTAAATTCTGCATTTCATTGAAAAAAAAAAGTCGCTGTAAAACATGAAAACAGTTTTCGAAATTTTAGACATATCTCGTGCATAGGAACATTTAAATATCTAGTGGCATTTGAAATATTGGTCCTATGTTTGGCTCCATTGGAAAGCTTTTGCGCATGCCCATACAGAACTTACTGTCAATTTGTAAGCTATTTTCTTTCACATTGATGTCATTTTCAAGTGTACTCCTTGTCTTCACCAGGCGAGCTAAAGCGGCTTCTGCATTTCGTAGCTTGTCGTGTAAAACTTTAACCGATTCTCGTATTTCTGTCACTTCTCGTTGAAGACTGGAAAAAAAAAAAAAAAAAAAGGTAAGATAGATAGGATAGGTCATGTTCTAGCTTGATGGAGCTGGGGGTCCCAGGGGCGTCATCTTGGGTCAAGTCTTGACGAGAGGGCTTGCGTGTTCCTGAGATCCAAAATAGTGTTACCGTCTCGAGCTTTGCTCCTGGTAGGCCACCCTAGGCGGGCCGGTCTGCCGGGGAGGTTCTAGACTAACGGTGACCCACGGCTCGTCGCCAAGATAGCAGCCCCATCAACCGACTATTCTCTGGAGGACGAACAACCCACCTAAAAAAAACCTCAATCTGTTACGACACCAAGGAAAAACAAAAAAGGAGAGTTTAATATAAATTATATATACACAAAAGGAAGATTACAGGACAGACAAATCAACGACAGTGGTCAAGCAACGGTAAACGGGACAAACAGTCATACGACGGGCTTCCACACTTAATTCACGGGGCATTGGTCAGCCCTGGGCTATAGCCGAAAACGTTTGCCCGAGGTGCCGCGCAATGGGACTGATCCCAAAGCCACATGATTGCAAAGGAGCCTCTTAACCACACGACCATACCTGGCGCCCCAACACATGTAACTAACTTACACTTTCATAGCTGGATCATTACAAAGTTCAACATTAACTCGATAGTTCCTTTCTTCAAGTCGGGTTTGTGCCACTTTCATTGGTCCTTCTTTTTTCTGAATTGCCTTACGAAGTAAATCAATAGACTTCTCCGTATCGAAAATCTCCTGTAATATCTGAATAATAATAATAATAATAATAATAATATTTAAAGCTACTTGGTTATTAGTTTATGTAGGAAAATCTCGATATATCTCAAGTCATCTTACTCTTTATTATACCGTCAAATAATGCGTCACTGAGGAGACCCAATAAAACCAAAACGTCCGGAATTGACACAACGTTGACCAAGTTCAGACTCACTTTCCACCATATCTTCCACATTCTGTTCTTAATTTTAATTGATTAAAATTTCAGTTGTCACATTTCTCTTGGCTATAATTGATCGTTAAGTATTTGGTAAAAGCGTGCAGCCTAGTGGTAAAGGTATCGCTCTCATAATCGCAAGATCGTGGTCTCGATTCTCAGGCCAGGTGGTGTGTTGTATTCTTGAGAAAAACACATCATTTGACGTATGGAAACTGGATGCCCTGCCCTATGAGTTCAAGGTCTCGAGACTAGCGTAAGTGAGGCGAAGCTAACGAGTATTTCCTTTCACCATGGGTCGACTCATTTTCACCAGCTGAGTGTGCTGCAGCACTGTCAAATGAAGTGTTTTACTCATGAACAATGTATTACCCAGTCCAGGAATCGAAACCACAATCTTACGATCATGAGTCTATCACCCTAACCACTAATCCACGCGCTTCCACGGAGATTAATAATCTTACAAATCAATTATTTTCCAAGATTTGACAACCGATGCTGGCGTGTTTACGTCCCCATAACTTAGCGGTTCGGCAAAAGAGACCGATAGACGAAATACCGTTAAGCAAGCCGCCTTAAAATTTTCTTTAATGTAAAGTGATCAACTTACCTTTTGAAGATGAGCTTGCATTTTGTTACGTGTGTCTGTGGTTTCGCGAATACGAGAGTTGAAAGAGTTGTTGACGGTGTTAAATTGGCACCACATGGCGTTGGCACATTGTCGCAGACATGCATCGATTTCTCCTCGCAGCCGCTCAGAATTTGCACGTTCTTTCTGGGAACGGACTAGATTATGTTGCGTAAAGCGAGTCCACGAGTCTGGGATACTCATGCTGCGGAAGAACACACATTTGAAATTGGAGCTTTGAAACAACATTGAACATAGTGGCCTGGGCTCGAGTGGAATTAAGAAGAAGGAACGAAAAGACGCAGATGACGAAGAAGGGAAAAAGAAGAAAAGAAAGAGAAAAAGTGCAGGCATGGTTTTGTGGTTAAGAAGCCCGTTTTGCAACCACGTGGTTTCGGGTTCAGTTACCCTGTGAAGCTCCTTGGCAAAGTGTCTTCTTCTTTAGCACTGAGCAGAACACTGCCTTGTGAGTGAATTTGGTGGACGGAAATTGTGTGGAAGCCTGTTGTATATATATGTGTGTGTGAATGTGTATGTGCGTGTATGTATGCATATATATATATATATATATATATATATATATATATATATATATATATATATATATACATGTATGTATGTATGCATGTATGTATGTATGTATGTATGTATGTATGTATGTATGTATGCGTGTGTGTGTGTATTTGAGTTTGTGTTTGTCTCACCATCGTCGTTTGACGTCCGATGTTGGTTTGTTTACGTTTCTGTAACTCAGTTGTTCGGCAAAAGAGAACCGATCGAATAAGTACCAAACGTTAAAAATAAGTGCGGAGGTGGGGGTCGATTTATTTCAACTAAAACCTTCGAAGTCCCCAACTTGGTCGCAGTCCAATGATTGAAGCAAGCAAAAGATAAAGAACGAAGAAAATAAGAAAAGAGAAGAAAAGAAAAAAACACGTAATAGAAAAGAAAAAAAAAGAAGAAAAAAAAACGAAAAAGAAAAATGAAGAAGAATGAAAAGTAAGTCGATGATTGTCTTTCGTATAAATGTAAAGTTAAAGAAAATATATGTAAAATAAATCTGTAAATAATAATAATAATAATAATAATAATAATAATAATAATAACAATCTTTTCTACTCTTGGCACAAGGCCCGAAATTTTGGGGGAGGGGGCCAGTCGATTAGATCGAACCAGTACGCAACTGGTACTTAATTTATCGACCCCGAGAGAATGAAAAGCGAAGTCGACCTCAGTGGAATTTGAACTCAGAACGAAATACCGCAAAGCATTTCGCCCGTCGGTATTTCGTCTGTCTTTTCGTTCCGAGTTCAACTTCCGTCGAGGTCGACTTTGCCAATATAATAATAATAATAATAATAATAATAATAATAATAATAATAATAATAATCGGATCTTTTTTAAAACGAGGGCCACATTTTTCGTATACTTATCTATTTTGTGTTATAGAACAGAAAAATATTTTTGTATTCGAATTTATTTCATGTAAAAAATTGTCTTATTTCGATAATTTCAACCAATCACTGACAAGTATTCAGTTGTTTATATTTACTCCTTTGGCTGATTAAGCCATAGCTTCGTTTTATTGGCTTTTTTCATTTTAAATTTGCTTTTTTCATTTTAAATTTGCTTTTTTCATTTTAAATTTGCTTTTTTCATTTTCTTTTTTTTCTTCGTTTTATTTGCTTTTTTCTTTTTAAATTTGCTGTTTTACCCTAACCCTAACCCTATCACCGATAGAATTGTTTCAGAATCGTTTGTTTATGTAGTCGGCACTTAATGTATATCGGCTGAATGGACGTCAGTGATTGGTTGAAATTACAGAAATACGACAACTTTAACATGGAATAACTTAGGGATTTCTTTTTTTTTTAAGAAGACTAAGAGAAAAAGATGTTTTATATGACACATTCTACCAGTGTTCCAAGTTTCAAAGTGTTTCGTTAATGAAAAATGTGGCCCCCTGTTTTTAAAAAGATCCTAATAATCCTTTCTTCTAGAAACACATGGCCTCAAATTTGGAGGAAGGGATTAAGTCGATTACATCGACCCAGTGCATAACTGGTACTTATTTAATCGACCCCGAAAGAAGTCAATGGGAGCTTTACCAAAAAGGAATGTATCTGTCCACATGCCTTTCAGCCTGTCATTAAATCTTGTAATCGATCACCGTGCACTGACTAAGGTAAATATTCTAATATTGGGGCATATGAGCCCACGACGGAAAAAAAAGTAAAGTTTTCCGTACGTATAGGAATCGAACCCATGCTATGTATTCGCGACAAGTGTGCTACCAATACACTAACAGATGTGTGGGTTCGAGTCTCACGCGTACGGCAAACCCTATTATTTTTTCCGTCGAGGGCATATATGTCCCAATATAAGCGGATGCTTATGAAATATTCTTATTATTTACAGATTGTAAAATACGGCACCGCTTACCAAATAATCGCAGAAAACGGATAGGTAAAATAACAAAACAAAAAATATGTGAAATAAAAAAAATAAATGAAAGAAGGAAGAGCAATATGATGCGAAAACTTAAAAAGAGAGAAAAACTGTTTATTCCTTACGTGTTAGAGACGTGTTCAATTCCTGGGTAGTAACCGATACCGGCCGACGAGTTTCTTAAATGATGCATTCGGTCATCAATGCTCTGCGCATGCTCTTTATCTTTCATATCGACATCAAGAGAATGTAGGGCAGCACGGTTCATCCTAATCCCCCGCAAAAGAACGAAATAAAACAGTTTGAAACGAATTTATGAAATATAATATCATACACATGCGTGCACGCGCACACACACAGACGCATAAGCACACACACACACACACACATACACACGCACGTACGCACACACGCACACACACACACACACACACACACACACACACACACACACACACACAACCACATACGCAAATATCACTGCCTACAACAATAGCGACATCACTTACACTCTCCTGCTCACGTTGATGAAAGGTAAAAACCCGAATCGTTAGATTCTTCACTCCTCGTTTTAAACGAACTTAAGGAAAAATAATTCTACGCATTCCCCAATGCCTACGTTTTCCTACTCATAGTTTCGCTTGTCGATATATGGACATTCTCTTCGCTCGACGAATGGAGAGTCTAGCAACACACAGCCAAATATTGTTCTTGGTTCAATGCTTTTGAAAAAAGTGCGATGTTGTTGGTACTCGTGTTTGGTTTGCTAAATAAATTACACGAAGAATATTATTACAGTGGGTATGGTTTATGCTGAGACACTTTCACTCCTTCATCCTTCAAACTTGTATTGGTCTGATACAACAAGCCCAAATACCACAAGTCCAGAAGTTAGGATGCAGGATTTGTATGGAGTTACCTCCTCTTAGATGAGCAACCAGAAAGCTGAAGGGCTTCATCTGCCCTAGACATGTTAGGCTGTCCGTGAGTGACCTTCTGGACTGATTTATATATATCTCTGATTGTGACCTCATCACATCTCAGATCATTGGTTGGTTGACAGAAAACGAAGATTTTTTTTATTGACCCAAAAACTGAATCTTAAATTCACATCCTTTTGAATTCTTTCGGAAAGATCCATATATGAAAGACAAACGCACTTAAATACGAACGTGCCGTCAGAAATACACAACAACTTACTGAGTCTGAATCTCGCATTTCTTCAAATTCCCAGCCAAGTCTGGCTCATCTACATGACTGACAAAAGATGCACGTCTTAAGGTAGACCTTTCGCAAATCAGTATTCATTACTATTGTATATATTGTGTCATGTGAAGGCGTGTAGGCTAGTGCTTAGAGTGTTGTACTCACGATCGTTAGACCGTGAGTTCGATTCCCAGACCGGGTGGTGCGTTGTGTTCTTGAGCAAAACACTTCATTTCACATTGCTTCAGTCCACTCAGCTGCAAATGAGGAACCACCATGTGATGGCCTACTTTTCTGATCAGGAGAATGTTAACCCCCGCTCGCCTAGTCGGTGGGGTGGCATCATTCGAAAGCTAAAACAAAGCAAAAGCGCATTGTGACCAGTGATGCAAACCGACATCCGATGATCTGGTCGATCACGTGATATACATATATACAGTGTCATACGAAAGTGGTTTTAGCATTACTACAAACCAACTAACAGCTGAAATCAGTCGTTGTCATTTGAACTTCTTAGTGTACATCTCGTCTCCCTCCCTCCCTCACTGGAACTGTAAAAATCTGTAAAACTTTCCAGAAGTTTTCGTTTAAATATGTATGAGCATGTCTAGATATGCAACTATATGCATGAGAATACATACATAAAGCAAAACATACAAATCTGCACTTGTACATACATACATACATACATACATACATAATACGTACATACACACACACATACATGCATACATACATACATACATACATACATACATACATACTCTGTTTTTGATGTTGAGATTACAATGAAGGAGCCTTGAATCTAGGTTAGAAAGCGGTTCTTTCTCTATTGGCAAGAAATCTTGAAATAAACTGAATAATGACATACATACATACACACAAATATACATACATACATACATACATGCATGCATACATACATAAAAGTATCTCGACAGATATTCTCAGCAACAAAAAAAATTATAGCAAAATGAAGATTAGAAATTTCATATCAAGAATCTTCTGATTCATCCTGTATACCTGTATATTCGTTTTTAAAAAGCAATTTTAATAGTAAAAAAAAAAAAAAAAAAAAAAAAAAAAATGGCGGCTTACTTTAATTGTGCGTTCGCTGCTGCAATGGTAGAACGCATTTTATCGGCTGATCTGTTGATGATTTCGACTTCCTGGAATACAACATCAAATAAACTATAATAGTCAGGTAGAGAAAGAAGAAAGGATATCTTATCGCATTTCTGTTCTATCATTATCTTTTCTTTGTTTCAGTCATTGGGACGCGGCCATGCTGGGGCACCGCTTTGAAGGGTTTTAGTCGAACAGATTCAACCTCAGTTCATTTTTTTTCCATAAAAAAAAAATGCCTGGTACTTATTCTATCGGTTCTCTTTTGCCAAATTGCTAAATTAGTGGTCATTTATGTATATATATATATATATATATATATATATATATATAGATAAAATCCTTACAGAGCAGAAAAATCTGTCAGCAACCAGCCATGAGTCTCATGGGTTGCTGACAGATCTTTCTACTTGTACTCCAAGAAAAGATGTTCCTCTAATGTCACTGTTCGGTTAATAAAGGGCTTTGAGTGTCGTATCCTATTCCAGATGTCAAACAACCGCTTTAGGTTTACGCTTCATTCAAATTTACAGTTCAGTGATAACACACACACACACACACACATTCACGCACACACACACACACACACACACACACACACACACACACACACACACACACACAGAAGGCGATGAGCTGGCAGAATCATTAGCACGTTGGACAAAAATATTTAGTGGCATGTCTTCCGGCTCTTTTACGTTCTGAGTTCAAATCTCGCCGAGGTCAACTTTGTCTTTCATTCCTTCGTGGTCGATAAAATAACGTACCAGTGAAATATTGGGGTCCAATGTAATCGACTTATCCCCTTCCTTCAAAATTAATGGCCTTAAAACCTGCAACAAACTGGCGTCCTGTTGAGAGTGAATGTTGTGATCTCAGCCGCTTATACGCCATAGAAACCGGGTAGCCGGTTTATGAGTAATAGAGTTCAAGAACCGCCCATGCGCCCCTCACACTTACACATTAAAAGTTAAGGAAAAGTAAGTATTTTGATATTACTCGGATCAAAGATTTTTCAACATCGTCGTGGACCATATCAATTCCGTAGCGTTTTTCGCGGTGCATCAGGCATTCCTGACCGATGTGGAGAGGTTTAGAAGAATCTTCCAAAGCACGTTCAAGAGTTCTCTTATATTCCTGAAAGTGAGAATTATGAAAAAAAAAGAAAAACGATATAAGAGTTAATAGATACGTGTATGTACACACACACACACACACACACATACACACACACCACACACACATACACGTATTCACGGTCATACAATACTTACTATACGAAAGTGAATACAGAACATGAAGCAGTAAATGTCAAAGGTTACCTTCAAATTGTCGATCTCCATATGCATGTGATTAATCTCATCAGCAAGTTCCTCTCTCATTAAGGAAATATCAGCCACACGTTCAACTATTAAAAATATCAATACAGACTTTAAGAGGAAGAAGAAACCAGGGGTTCTCATCCGGGGTGCATATAACATTTCTGGGGGGTCAACGCAACAAGATACTAAATTAGGGAAATTATAGTATTTTAGGGGATCCTGAAAAAATTTACATGTATGTACTTGTATGTATTACAAAAAACAAAAAAAAAGCTAGTTTTTTTCGTCTAACATTTTAGATATTTCAACCTACACAAGTTAATGTGTGGAAAACAAAATAGGAATTTGAAATAGGTTTCTATAAAATTAGATTTTAAACATCAAATGGCTATGGAGGTCCACCAGAATAAAACAGTAATCAAATGAGGTCCACAAAATAAAATAGTAAATTGGAGATCCACAATGATATTTTAAGGACCACTGAAAACATTTTGCTTTAGATGTATGTATTGGTATTTATTGCAAGAAACATTTAGGTTTGTTTCTCTAATATTTTAAATTGTTCAACCTACACAAGTTAATGTGTGAAAAGCAAAATAGGAATTTCGAAAGGAGTTTCTAGAAAACTAGGGTCCACTTGAACAAAATAGTAATCAAAGGGGTCCATAGATAAAAAAAAAGATTGAGAACCCTTGGTCTTGGCTATGAGGGCCCAACTGAATAAAATAGTTATCAAAGGAATCCATGGATTAAAAAAAAAATGGTCGAGAACTTTTGATCTAGACCTAAATCTTTATTAACTGGAACCCACTATATACACACACAACACATATATAGAACGAGCTTCCATTTCAAATAATTCGTGGGTTAAAGTAGCTAAAACAGTAGAAGACACTTGCCCCATATATAAAGTAGGTACAGGCTTGGCTGTGTGATATGAAGCTTGCATCTCAACCACATTGTTCCGGGTTCAGTCCTACCATGTCGGGCATCTTGGGCAAGCGTCTTCTACTATAAGTTTTGGGCTGACCAAAGCCATTGGGAATAGATTTAGTCGACGGAAACTGAAAGAAACCTGTCGTATGTGTGTGTATGTGTACGTGTGTGTGTGTGTGTGTGTGTGTGTGTGTGTGTGTGTGTGTGTTTGTGTGTGTCTATCTGCGGTTGTCCGCCACCACTGCTTGACAACCGGTGTTGGCCTGTTTACGACTCCGTAACGTAGCGGTTCGGCAAAAGAGCCCGTTAGAATAAAGTACCCGGCTTTTAAAAATATAAGCACTAGGGTGGACTCGTTCGAATAAATATTCTTAAAGACGATGCCCCAGCATGGCCGCAGTCGACGACTGATACAAATAAATAGATTTAAAAAGGAGATAAAAAAAAAATAAAGACGAAAAATGAAATACAGGCTTTAAACAGTATTTTTTTTATTCAATGTCCCACTTCATCTAAATTATTCAAAATCCATGCATTTCGAAGCATAAGCTATTCTAGCCTAACAGATAATTCTCGCCCGATTTTTGTATGAAAAGAAGAAGCAACTCACATAATTTCCTCGTAGCGTCTTTCTGTCTGTTTCTTGTGCGAACGTCAATATCCTTGACTGTCCTCCAAGCATCGCTTCGCAATCTCTCTGCTGTTGAACACTCCTTTGCTGACACGTTGTAAGCAGTTTTATTCGATAAATTCCAGTCGGACGATGTATAACGAGGATATACCATATTCCTAAAAATATTATAACGTATATACATAAATAAATAAATGAATGAATATATATATATATATATATATATATATATATATATATATATATATATATATATATATATATATATATATATATATATATATATATATAGTTCAAAGGTATAGTTTTTGTACCTTTGAACTATATATATATATATATATATATATATATATATATATATATATATATATAGTTCAAAGGTACAAAAAAAACAAAAGACGAAGACAAGTGAAGGAACAACAAGCAGGTGTGTTAGTTTAACGCTCGGAAAGAATGGTAAAGTCTTTGACGTTTCGAGCCTACGCTTTTCGACAGAAAATAAAGAGGAAAAACTAAACGGAGAGAGAATGAAAAAAAAAACAGAGAGAAAAAATGTGTAGGATTAACATTCCAGCATTATATATATATATATATATATATATATATATATATATATATATATATATATATATATATATATATACATAGTATAAATAATATATAAATATATGCATATATACATATATATGTATATATACATGCATATATGGGTACAGGACATAAAAAAACGTGGACAAAATGAGAAACGAGAACATAAAAAACAAAAACATAGAAAACGAACCTTTTTTCGAACAACGAAAGAAACAAACAAACAGAAACGAGACAGGCAACATAAAGAAAATTCCCTTCATCAGTTGCCCCCTGTTTTATCTACTCCGCGTTTCGAAGGTAGGGACAAGACGCAACTTCGTTAAAACAGTCCTTCCCGCAAAGCAAATTAAATAAAACTTCGTATTTCAACTACCGTGTACTATGACTACGAACTGGTATTATTCATCTTTCTTGTGTCTATGAACTTACTTCTCACTTCGATGGTTACAGACTCTTTCACTGTCATCATCTTCATTGTCATCCTTATATGTTAACACGTGCATACATCTATGCTTACAGGAACACACATACACTTTGTTCACAGGACGGCCTGTCTATTATTCTGTATACATGACGCACACACAGACATATCAATACATGTTCTCTTAATCATTTTCATACGGTTGTCTTTTCCCATCTGGCATTTATTGGTTCTGTTCAATTTTCTCTTTATTGTAAGGGCTGTGTGAAGTGGTACTAAAGACCCATTCTCATCACTCCACATCGCACGGTCCCTTACACTTATGAGGTATTCTATATTTTCCAGCTAGAGTGTAGTTGGGTCTCAGTTGGGTGGTACAAATTTAGCAATATGTGTTTTATAGTGAAAACAACATTTCCGTTCAAATGGAAATTGCCAGACGATTTTCTGTTCGAGTCTAACCGTTTTAAGTCGTAGTGAAAATGCGACCTATGTCGAAAATAGGCATGCGAGTATTGTATAAATTTTATTATTGAAAAATTTACTGTATTTTGTACATACGAGTATACCAGCCTACGGGCGCAATTGCGCCTACGGGCGGGGGTTTCCCTACCCCTGGTCTAGATCTTCATTACACTTAGCCTCTCCCTGTAGCTAATTTGTTGCACCGAGTCAATCTTCTTTGTATAGTGACACTGGATTGCCTTGATTTCCGCTGTTAGTTTGATATGGTTGTGTATATGTGTATATATATGCATATGTATGTGTCTGTGCACATGTTTGCATTTATTATACACACACATGTACATAGGAATATAGTTATATATCAGTGCTTATATTGCGAACCGAGACCTGAGTGCAAACACATAAACACACACACACACACAGTTACATACACACACATGTATATATATATGTATGTATATATACACACACATAGAAATACATATATACTTATACGCACGCACATACACAGTTACATACACTCACATAGATATACATACATCTATACACATATATGTATATGTTTATATGTATGTATATGTATGTATGTATGTATATATATGTATGTATATATGTGTATATATATATATATATCTATATATATATATATATATATGTATATATATATATATATATATATATATATGTATATATATATATATATATATATATATATATATATATATATATATATATATATATATATATATATATATATATATACCCTATACCCTCAGGTTAATTCAAGTGTATGTAAGCTGGTGGGCGGTGGGTGGGGGTGGTATGTATCTCTCCCTGATTTCGTTTATCGACGTCGTTGTCAGATTCCTTATCTTACTTTAAACAACACTCATTTATTTCCCAATCAATACTTGATACATTCTCTAATTCAACAACACTCCACACACACCACCACGGCTTTGTTTAAGGCGATAAGAAACAATATCGATTTGACTGCATCAAAGGCGGCGGACCCCTCGGTTTATAAGGGAGGTAGAGAGAGAGAGAGAGGATAGAGGATGAAGGAGTGAGAGAATAAGAGAGAGAGAGAGAGAGAGAGAGTTGAAGAGAAAGAAGGGATGACAGAGAGGAAAACAAGAATGGGGAAAGAGAGATGTGAGAGTGAAGGAGGGAAACGAGCAAGAAGAGAGAGGCTGTGAGGGAAGGAGAGAGAAGGGAATGGATGGAGGGGGGGAAATGATAAGAGGGAGAGAGAGAGAGAGAGAGAGATAGAGAGAGAGAGAAAGGGTGGGAGGAAGATGGTAAGAGAAAAGGAAGAAGAGAAGGGAAGCGGGAGAGAATGAGTTTGCTATTTTCAAAGATGTTCATTGGAGCCGGATCATGGATCTGAGACGCCTTTGCGATGATTTGTGCGTTACATAAATCACACACACACACACACACACACACACACACACACACACACACACACACACACACACACACATACAAACACACACAGACGCACACACACGTGCGCACATACACACATACACATATACCGTTTATCTTTTACTTGTTTCAGTTATTGGACTGCGGCCATGCTGGAGCACTATCTTAAAGGGTTTAGTTCGGCGGTTCCCAAACCATTTTTCACCTATGGACCCCTTTTGATTCTTATTTTACCCTACTGGTCCCTCATAGCCATTGGATCTTTAAAAAAAAACCCTATTGTAAGGCGGTGAGATGGCAGAAACGTTAGCAAGCCGGACAAAATGCTTAGCGGTATTTCGTCCGTCTTTATGTCCTTTTATATTCTTTTATTTGTTTCAGTCATTTGACTGTGGCCATGCTGGAACACCACCTTTTAGTCGAGCAAATCGACCCCAGGACTTATTCTTTGTAAGCCTAGTACTTATTCTATCAGTCTCGTTTGCCGAGCCGCTAAGCGACGTGGACGTAAACACACCAGCATCGGTTGTCAAGCGATGTTGGGGGAACAAACACAGACACGCACACACACACACACACACACACACACACACACACACACACACACACACACATATACGATAGCCATTCAGTGTTTAAAAAGTCCTCTTATATTTCTAGAATTAAATATTATTGGGAATTGTTAAAAAAAAAAAAAAAAAAACAATTGTTAAAATATTTTTGTGTATTCTAGAAGTATAGGAAATTTATTGGAGTACTGGGGGTTGATTTGCTCGATTAATACCCTTCAAGATGGTGCCCCAGCATGGGCGCAACCAAATGGCTGAAGCAAGTAAAAAGAATAAACAATACATACATAGAATTTCAAAACAGCGACAAAGCGAATAAATAAACAAGGAAATATATAAAGTAAAAAAAAAAAAAAGAAGAAACAGATTTTGGTTCACCTGGCTGGATTGTAGTAATGTTTGAAACTGGTGGACCCTTTCGGTGTTCCATAACTTAAATGCCGTGACATGTCTGTTATGAATGGAAAACTTCGATTGAGGTCGACGGGTACGATGGAACTAGCAGTTCGACATCGTGCTAAAGGAGAGGGCTCTCGTAACACAGACATTCTGAAAGAAAAGAAAGAAAAAACAGGAAAAATAAATGAAGTTTCATAATGCCTTCGACCAGGGGGTCACCAAACTTTTTTCCCGGCGCGCCAGATAACTGAGAGAATGACGAGCGCGGGCTGCATAACCGTTTTGTTCAATACAATAGAGAATACACAAAAAATATTTATTTACCAAAAAGTTTTCGAAGAAGGTGACGTTAACAATAAGATAGTTATACCACATCGTGGAGGCGCAATGGCCCAGTGGTTAGGGCAGCGGACTCGCGGTCGTAGGATCGCGGTTTTGATTCCCAGACCGGGCGTTGTGAGTGTTTATTGAGCAAAAACACCTAAAGTTCCACAAGGCTGCGGCAGGGGATGGTGGCGAAACCTGCTGTACTCTTCCACCACAACTTTCTCTCACTCTTTCTTCCTGTTTCTGTTGTGCCTGTAATTCAAAGGGCCAGCCTTGTCACACTCTGTGTCACGCTGAATCTCCTCGAGAACTATGTTAAGGGTACACGTGTCTGTGGAGTGCTCAGCCACTTGTATGTTAATTTCACGAGCAAGCTGTTCCGTTGATCGGATCAACTGGAACCCTCGTCGTCGTAACCAACCAACCTATACCACATCCAATGTGCACATAATCAAATCTCACAAACTAAGCAGCAAAAAAGGTTAGTGGGGTTTGCGAAAATGATGTTTAGCTTTTAAGACATCATCAATATTTGCTTTGGAATTGCTGCATCCAACCAAGAGAATTGCTTTGAAATGTTCATCAGTCAACCTCATTCGATGCGCTGACTTTACATTCTTCATTATTGAAAACGTTTGCTCACAGACATGAGTTGTTCCAAACGCTGCTGCCATACCAGAGGCAAATGAACTCTCATTGCGGGTACTTACACAAAAGGTACAGTGCGGCAGCGGGTCGTAGTTTGATGACCCGTGCTTAGAATCTGTGTGTGTGTGTGTGTGTGTGTGTGTGTGTGTGAGAGAGAGAGAGAGAGAGAGAGAGAGAGAGAGAGGGAGAGAGAAAATAGGGAGAAAGAGAGCGATACTAGCTATTTTATCATTTGGTCATTGCAATTTTAAGTCTGTATCTTATCGTTGACTTGTTTCAGTCTATTTGTCTGCCTATCTATCTATCTATCTATCTATCTATCTATCTATTTATCTATTTATCTGTCTGTCTGTCTATCTATCTATCTATCTATCTATCTATCTATCTATCTATCTATCTATCTATCTATTTATCTGTCTGTCTGTCTATCTATCTATCTATCTATCATCTGCCCTCACATTTCAGGTTCGTACCAATATCAGCGCTAAAGTAGGACGTACGCATATATACATGTGTCTGTGCGTGCGTGCGCGTGTGTGGGATAATCTCCTAACTACCCGCCATGACTGTATTTTACGAAAGAGAGGCTTTTACAAAAAATGTTGCTTTTCAGACCTTTTCGAAGGCCATTCGAACATATATCCTACTACCATTTCAGTTCTTGATCCGTTTTGTATTATATTAAGTCCTATGGCAGTGGAAGCGTGGCGTGAAAAGCCATATCTGTGAACTTGCATGGATGAGAATAAATCCAAAGTCCAAACATTCCGTTTTGAATGTGAGACAATTATCACATGACAAAACGAGGCAATTATCATCAGTTTCTCGGTGTTTACTTTCGTAAATGCCTCACCAAGGAAACAAATAAAAAGAAAAAAAAAAGAAATAAAGGAGGGGCATTAAACAGCAGAAGATGAGGTGCGGAGAGAACAACCCTCAGAAAAAATGGCGTGTTTGCATAGGCGTTGCCAAAAGTAAAAACAGAAGCTAACGAACCAGACAAAATCTCACTGAAAAACGGCAACAGTTGATGTTTTGCTCCACAGCACGCGTTGAAATTCTCCTCTTCCTATTGTTGTTGTTGTTTTTATTGTTAATTGATTTCTCTTTTTGTGTAATTATTTATAGTTTTTTTGTTGTTTTTGTTGTGTTTTTTTTCTTTTATTTATATTTCTGCAAATCAATTGTTAATAATTTGGTTGAACACCCTTGTTTTGCGGGGGAAGGGCGTAGAACAGAGAACAGAGAAAAAAAGAAAGAAAGAAGCGAAAGCCGTGTTCCTGTTGTGCAGTAATTTGTTAAGAATCGTTTATCGCATTGTGAAGAGAGGGAGAGAAAGTAAAGTATATATATATAGAGAGAGAGAGAGAGCTGGGGAAAGAAAAGGAAGATGACGAGAGAGAGAGAGAGAGAGAGAGAGAAGGAGGGAACGGAGAGAGGGAAAGGGAAACATGTCAGAACATGACTGCGTCAAAGTATTTTATATGAAAAAGAGGAAGAAAAACGGTACATTATGTATGTATGTATGTATGTATATACGTGACTGTGGGATAAGAAGCTTGCTTCCCAACCACATGGTTCCGGATGCACTCCCACGACGTGGCACCTTGGGCATGTGTCTTCTACTATAGCCTTGGGCCGACCAAAGCCTTGTGAGTGGATTTTGTAGACGGAAAATGAAAGAATCCCGTCGTATATATATATATATATATATATATATATATATATATATATATAATACAAATGATATATGAGCATATGCATGTATATATACATATATGTACATACCTACATCTACATGTATATATAGATGCATATCTGGGTACAGGACGTCAAAAAAGAAACGAGAACATAAACAAAGCACAAAAAGACGGACTTATTTTACGGACAACAGAATGAACACATAGGAAAACAGACGAGCCACATATGGAACTTTTCCTTCATCAGCTGCCTCTATTCTAAACTAGGCGTTTCGAAGATGAGGCAGAACGCGCTCTTAGAATAGCTCTTCCCGCGAATTGGATTAAGCTCTTAAGCGGAGGGTTCCAAGACAGTAAAAATTAAGCAGTGAAAACAACATTAAGGGCCGGCCGTTAAGCCGAACGCGATGAGATATTGAACGCTGTGATTGATTAACTAATCGTAAAACGGTCCGTCAGGAAATCCTTCCCCTTTATTTTTTTCTGCAAATAGAGTGTATAGAGGGAATTTATGTACAGAAAATCTATCGAGAAAAATGATAAAAGAAATTGAATGGAAAAGAAGAAATGCCATACCGGCTCATCTTTTATCCTTTATGGTAGGCCTGTTATTTTGTATCTTCTGTTATAAACTACGATGAAGTTGGTAACGAAATTGAAGATGTACAGGAAAATTCCGAAGATGGTTCGAGCCAGTCAGTCTATTTTCATTTTCAGCAAAAGTTGCGTTTTTTTTTGTGCAGCAAAAGAAGCAAAAAGAAAAAAAAAAAAGAAATATTAAAACGAAGGAAAAAAAAGTAGGGTTAAAGGAGATTAAATAGATATAATTGTTATTTTAAACGGATCATTCATCAATATATTTGTTAGATAACAGAATGTGTAGAGCGCTGCTGTAACGATTTCAGATTACCACCCGTTTAGCTCAACCTCCCAGCAACATGAAATTGCGCTTTGATTACCGGAGAATGGGTGGGTAGGACGAAATCAATCTCAAATTACTGTTGGGTAGGGGGTAATCTGGAATCGATTTCATCCTACATTCCTATGATTTCATATAGCCCACCTCAAATCCTTCCCCAAGCGTTCGTTACCCAGGTGACGAATAAAAAAGGTATTATCATCATCATCATCATCATCATCATCATCATCATCATCATCATCATCATTATTATTATTATTATTATTATTATTATTATTATTATTATTATTATTATTATTATTATTATTATGTACTATGGTGCCAGATGTTCACTACCTGTGAACTAAAGTAACACCCCTGATTTTTCGAGCACCATCCGGAGCATTCGAGCGGTTCCAAGCAGTGCTGTTTTCTGCAAGTGCTGCTCTCTTATTGCAGCCTCTATTTGTTCCATGTACTTCTCAAGAGCTTTTACTCACTGTTCCCAGGGCTCTGACAATTATTGGTACTACTACCACCTTTTTCAGTAACCACAACTGCTTAACTTCCCAAGCTAACCTGTCATATCTATCGACTTTTCTTTCTTCCTTATCGCATACCTTGTTGTCAGCTGGGAATGCTATAACTATGATCCAACATCATTTTTTTTCTTTCTCAATTAACACTATGTCTGGTTTCCTATTCTCTCTATTTCATGGTTGCACTGAATCATAAAATCCCATAGGATCTTTGCATTATCATTTTCGATGATGCCTTCGGGTTTATGTTCGAACCACATTTTTGCTCTATCATCATCATCATCATCATCATCATCATCATCATCATCATCATCATCATCATCATCATCATTTAGTGGGGTGGGTTAATTTGAAATCGATTTCATACGGTAGGGAAGCAACTTAGAATAGGGTGGGGTGCGGTAACTAGTATTCTTTTGAACCAGGTAAAATATATTGCAAGTTTTAAGTTATATAAATTACGTCCCTTGACCTACTGAACTCAAATCTTGTCGAGATCAACTTTTCACCTACCGAGGTCGATAAAATAATGTACCATTTAAGTACTGATTTGATTTGATCGACTCTGTATATGTGGTCTCGTGTCAATGTAAGAAATCAATATTTCTTTGTGATGTTAGCATTTATGATGTTAGAATTTATGATGTTAGCATCCCCTATATAACGATTTATGAGTTTTAAGTCGCGTCCTTTTGCGTTCTGGTTTCCAATCCATATCGCTGTTAGTTTCCTTTTTATATTTGTTTCAGTGTTTGGAATTACGGTGGTGCACCAGCATGACCGCAGCCACTTGGCTGAAACACATAAATAAATAAATAAATAAATATCTGTGTGTGTAATGTATGAATGTATTTTCTTTTATTCTTTTACTTGTTTCACTCATTTGACTGTGACCATACTGGAGCACCACCTTTAGTCGAGCAAATCGACCACCCACCAGGATTTATTCTTTGTAAGCCTAGTACCTATTCTATCGCTCTCTTTTGCTGAACTGCTAAGTCACGGGGACGTAAACACACCAACATCGGTTGTCGGGTGATGGTGGGGGTACAAAGACAGATACACAAACATATACATACATACATACATACATATATATATATATATATATATATATATATATATATATATATATATATATATATATATGTGTATGATAGGCTTCATTCAGTTTCCGTCTACCAAATCCACTCACAATGCATTGATCAGCCCAGGGTTATACTAGAAGATACTTGCTCAACGTGCTGCACAGTTGGCCCGAACCCGAAACCAGGTGGTTGCTAAGTGTGCTTCTTAACCATACAACCATGCTTGCACATGTATATAATCTTTATTTATTTATTTATTTATTTATTTATTTTATCCTTTCTAATCAAAAGGCGACGAGCTGGCAGAGTCGTTAGCACGCCGGGCGAAATGCTTAGCGGTATTTCGTCCGTCGCTACGTTCTGAGTTCAAATTTCGCCGAGGTCGACTTTGCCTTTCATCCTCTCGGGGTCGATAAATTAAGTACCAGTTGCGTACTGGGGTCGATCTAATCGACTGGCACCCCCCCACCACTGTCCAGAAATTTCGGGCCTTGTGCCTAGAGTAAAAAAAAAAAAAAATGGCGGTGAGCTGGCAGAGTCGTATTTGATACACCTAGAATTGTCTATGTTGTTCAAATACATTTTACAAGCTACTCTGAGTTATTTCCCTTGACTCAATTTTTTGCTTAAATTATGCAAATTATCCATGCCATAAATATACTCTTCTCTTTTTGTACGTTTATGTCCCTTGACTGCAGGCGATAGGGTTGAACAATTGTCGTGCTAATGACACTTATTGATGCAGAAACATGTGTTCACGACTTTCTACTTGTCCCCAGACAATAAGCCTGCTCTTTTCCTGTTTGGCACATCAGTTTTGGAGAATTCTTGATTCGTGAGATTATTTCCCTTTCTCAAGGTCTTAATTGCCATTTGGTAATTATGAGAATCCTTTTAATAAATCAAGAATTTATGTTGCAAGATATTTATCATACCTGTATTTGAATATACTGTATTTGGCCATACGCGCACGCACGCGCAGGCACAGACACACACACACGCGCGCGCATATAATTATATATACATACGTGAATATATAAACGTATTTTGCAAAGGAAATGACACTATGCATATATAAATCAAAACAATTGGGGTTATTTGAAAAGGAAAAGGTGTGTGTGTATGTGTGTGCTATACCCATGAACGTATGTATTATATATATATACATATACATATGCGTGTTTTATGTATGTTTGAATGTATGTATATACTTAGTTATAAGTATATATATATATATGTATGTATATATATATATATATATATATATATATATATATATATATATATATATATATATATATATATATATATATATATATATATATATATATATATATACTTAAGTAAAAGTATATATTATATATTGTATATATATATATATTATTTTAATGATTATTATTTTATTATTTTAATGATTATTACTTTGTATTTTATTATAGTTCTTTTTAGTGTATTTACTTATTAAGTTTTTCTATATGTGACTGTGGATTTTCATGGATGAGTTCATGAACTTTGGTTCTTTTCTCTAAACTATATATTTATATATTATATACTGTGAAACTTCATTTAATTATAATTTTTAATAAATTGAATTTAATGGAGTTTTTACCTGTAAATTTGGATTTTTATCCCTAATATTATATATATATATATATACACACATATACATGCATATGTATACATATGTATATATGTATGTATGCATATGTATGTGTGCGTGTATATGCGTGTGCGTGTATATGTATAGAATTATATGCGTATGCTGTAAAGAGACTAACACCAAGCATATATAAATTAAAGCGCTTTAAAAAGAAAAAGATGTGCTTGTGTATAAGGTTATACACACATAGATGCACACATACATAAATACATACATACACACGAACACTCACTCACACATATGTATTTAAAAAAAAATTATGTTATTAACTATTTAAATAAACACACGCCATAGAAACCAGAAAACCTGGCCCATGAGCCTGGATAGGCTTTAAAAGGGCGCATAAATAATGATAATAATAATAATAATAATAATAATAATAATAATAATATATATATATATATATATATATATATATATATATATATAGATAGATAGATAGGAATGGCTGTGTGGTAAGTAGCTTGCTTACCAACCACATGGTTCCGAGTTCATTCCCACTGCGTGGCACCTTGGGCAAGCCTCTTCTACTATAGCCTCGGGCCAACCAAAGCCTTGTGAGTGGATTTGGTAGACGGAAACTGAAAGAAGCCTGTTGTAAATATGTATATATATATGTATGTGTGTGTATATGTTTGTGCGTCTGTGTTTGTCCCCTCAACATCGCTTGACAACCGATGGTGGTGTGTTTACGTCCCCGTAACTTAGCGGTTCGGCAAAAGAACCCGATAGAAAAAGTGCTAGGCTTACAAAGAATAAGTGCTGGGGTCGATTTGCTCGACTAAAGGCGGTGCTCCAGCATGGCCGCAGTCAAATGACTGAAACAAGTAGAAGAATTGAAGAAGAATATATGCACACATAAAAATATATTCATACTTACAAACAAATGTACACACACACGTACATACATACATACATACGTACATACATACATACATACATACATACATACATACATACATACATACATCTACCCCCAATAAATAAGTACTGAAGCAGTTCAGAAAGTGTGTTTGTGTTAAGAAAAAACAAAACAAAATGGAATAAAATGAAGGAAAAGATGTCGCGTTCCTCACCATAAGTTTTCTCTCTTCTCCGTTATATAATCAACAAAGACTTTACAAAGTGCTGAAAGATGTTCAGTAACAAACTTGTTCGGAGAAATAACGTCTGCTAAATGAGAAACGGCTGTCTGCGGTTAGTCAGGACTAACCTCTAATATAAATGATGCATTAATTATTACTGCAATCTTTGCTAAGAAAACTTCCACCACTACCGCCTAACGGGTTTTGCCTCAACATGCAGAAATATGTATATTTTGTAATACGTGTATGTATGTATGTATGTATGTATGTATGTATGTATGTATGTATGTATGCATGTATGTGAATGTGCGTGTATGTAGGTATCTATAGATACATAATGCATACATACACACATACATATGTTTAAATATGTATATATGTATGTATATATATATATATATATATATATATATATATATATATATATATATATATATATATATATATATATATATATTATATATATATATATATATATATATATATATATATATATATATATATATATATATATATATATATATATATATATATTATATATATATATATATACATACACATATATACATACATCATAATATATATATATATCATATATGTATGTATATATGTGTGTGTATATATATATAAATATAATATGAATATGTTTGTATATATATATGTATATATATATATATATATATATATATATATATATATATATATATATATATATATATATATATATATATATATATGTATATATATATGTATATATATGTAATATTAATATGTATGTGTATATATATATATATTATATAAATATGCATGTTTATGTATATATATATATATTATATAAATATGTATATGTATATATATTATATTAATATGCATGCATGCATATATATAATATAAATATGTATATATGTATATTATATGAATATGCATATATATTATATAAATATATATATATATGTATGTATGTATATATAAATTAAATATGTATATATATATATATGTATATATATATATAAACATATATATATATATACATATGTATTTATATATATATACATATATATATATACTTACATATATATATATACATAAGTGTATATACACACACACACACACACACACACACACACACACACACACACACACACACACACACACATATATATATATATATATATATACATATATATATATGCATACATTTACATTTGCATCTACCTCACACAAATACATATTTACATTTCTATGATTTACTTCCTTCCTTCCTTCCTTCCTTTCTTCTTTCCTTTCTTCCCTCAAGCAATGAAGCTGGTTCTAAGCTAACACTTTCAAGGCGAACAGCAACCGCACGTCAGTGGAGTGATTTTTTTTCTTTTTGCTCTACTTTTATTCATGTTCTCTCTTGCATAATGCACAAATTATCGCAAGCAAGTTTTAATATATTTTCTGACATCTCAAGCCCTGTGTGGTATGTTGAGCCAGGCAGAAGTTAAAAATCCAGGTGAAAACGGTGATGTATACACAAGGTCGCAGAGTAAAGAGTGCATCAGTAAAATACACCCATAAAAAGAAAAGTCATGCAGATACGATGCTGGTATTCAAACACAAAACCTGTTTACTTTGCCTTCTATGATTTAATCAATGAGAAGAGATGCACTAGACATGAGCATTTTTTTTTCCTGTAGATTTTCCCAGTTTGATGATGAGAGAAATAGAATAAACTATAGAATTGGTACGAATGCTGCCAAGAGAGCATATTTCGTTAAGGGTACCCAAATATCCAAGGACCAATTGTGCACCAGTTATGGTTGTGCACTGGCTGTGAGTTATTTTTCATAGGTTCTCCACGTCTGAGGAGTTGAGAAATAAAAGAAACGGTAGAATTGGCTCGAATGCTTCCAAGAGAGCGTACTTCGTTGAGGGTACCCAAATATCCAAGGACCCGTTGGTTGTGCACTGGCTGTGAGTTATTTTTCATAGGTTCTCCACGTTTGAGGAGTTGAGAAATAAAAGAAACGGTAGAATTGGTTCGAATGCTTCCAAGAGAACGTACTTCGTTGAGGGTACCCAAGTATCCAAGGACCAATTGTGCACCAGCTATGAGTTATTTTTTTTATAGGTTCTCCAAATCTGATAATTAGAGAAATAGAAGAAACTATAGAATTGGCACTTCGTTAAGGGTACCCAAGTATTCAAGGACCAAGTGATTGTGCTAAGACAGGCCACAGATTATAGAAGCAACAAAGCTTGATGATGGTGTTCCAACTATAGATGTACATGGATTCATTTGGCTATCATCGTCGGTTCCTCTTTGTTTCCAAGTATTCTTTTCTTCGTTTGTGTTTCCTCATTTATGTCGGTGCCTCTGATCGCTAACAGACCGATTTTTGCGTGAAATGATTGAAACAATTGGCTACAGAGCTCACATCAGCTGGCTTGTAAAGGCATTAGTTGGAGTTGGCAGATCTTTCGTCCTAACCGTCCTAAGGGTTTTTTTTTTTACCCATATTTCTAGCAATATTAGTGACAATTGAATTCTTCCTTTTTGGTCTTATATTGCTTATAGCCGCCTTCGTTATTTTATAATTTTCACATTGCCATTTTGCTGAATCATGCACTGATTCTTATGGTAAATTCTATTGTAGTAAGTAGCTTGCTTCCCAAGCACATGGTTCCGGGTTCATTCCCACTGTGTGGCACCTTGGGCAAGTGTCTTCTACTAAAGCCTCGAGCCGACCAAAGCCTTGTAAGTGGATTTGGTAGACGGAAACTGAAAGAAGCCCGTCGTATATATGTATATATATATATATATATATATATATATATATATATATATATATATATATATATATATGTATGTGTGTGTATATGTTTGTGTGTCTGTGTTTGTCCCCCCAACATCGCTTGATAACCGATGGTGGTGTGTTTACGTCCCCGTAACTTAGCAGTTCGGCGAAAAGATACGGATAGAATAAGTACTAGGCTTCTAAAGAATAAGTCCTGGGGTCGATTTGCTCGACTAAAGGTGGTGCTCCAGCATGGCCGCAGTCAAATGACTGAAACAAGTAAAAGAGTAAAAGAGTAAAGTGTATACTGATAGTTGGGATTTAGCCGAACCACCAAGGGATGGAGTAGTTACTACTGATGAACTTGTAATTTTCAAGAGAGAGAGAGCGAGAGAGATGTCTTGTCTGTAGTTATTTCAGTATGTTCTCACTAAAAGCTTATAGATCTAACATTATCTAAGAGCGTTGGTTGTAAAATTGCTTCCCCTACCCCCACCACTCAAAAAAAAGAAAAGAAATGAGTGAGAAAAGGAAAACGAGAATTTTTTTTCTTTTCCAAATTTGTCTTTATTAATGAAAAGACAAATTAGAGTTTCTATTCATATCATTTTTCTTTCTTCCATCATGGAGAACCTCTCCCCACCGCTACTACTACTACTACTACTACTACTAGCATAATATTTAAATAAACTCTCCACCTCTCTCTTCACAGAAATTATATTAGGTGAAAAATGTCAAGCCCAAAGCCGGGTCTTTTTTTAATGTTTTTATTTTCAATTTTAGTTTTATATATCTTTTTTGTTTTAAATAAATTTTACTTATCGTTCATTTTATTCGTGATAGTTTTTATATTTGAAAAAAAAAAAGTGACAAAAAAGAAAGACAGTAAGGAAGGAAGGAAGAAAGAAAGAAAGGAAGAAATCGTGTCATTGTTCGTGTGGAGCTGCAGTCAGAAGCATTTGTTACATAATTGGTAGCAAGAGGCAGATCAAAGGTTTTGTCGTGCCAACAATTTGAGTGGAAAGCAATGAGATCACGAAGGAAATGCTTGCTCGCATCAAAAGCTTCTAATGCAACTGTCAGGCGTGTAATTAGATCGAAATAATTACGAAAGAGTTTTATGAATTAACGTGGCTTTTGTTGCTGTTGTTGTTGGTAGTGGTGGTAATTGCTGCTGTAAATGGTGATTGCGATAATGTTGGCGGTGGCGGTGGTAATAGCGATGGTGATGTTCATGGTAAATGATAACCTGATGATAATAAATCCTTTCTGCTATAGACACAAGGCCTGCAATTTGGAGGAAGGGGAATGAGTCGATTACATCGACCCCACCAGTGCGTAACTGGTACTTGATTTATCGACCCCCCCCGAAAGGATGAAAGGCAAAGTGGACCCCGGCTGGATTTGAACTCAGAAAGTGAAGACAGACGAAATACAACTAAGCGTTTCGCCCGGCGTGCTAACGATTCTGCCAGCTCGCCGCCTTAACCTGACGATAATATTGATAGCAATGACGATGATGATGATGACGACGATGACGATGATGATGATGATGAAGATTTAGGTACAAGACCAGCAAAGTTGGGAGAAGAATGTTAGTCAATTGAATCGAACCCCAAACCTGAATGATACTTTTATTCTATCAATCTCAGAAGAATGAAAGGTAAAGTTGAACTCGCTAGGAAAACAAAGTTTTCTTTATCATCATCATCATCATCATCATCATCATCATCATCATCATCATATTATTATTATTATTATTATTATTATTATTATTACTAATATAGAAAGGATTGAGGTAACTCCTCCTGAAGATATAGAGTCAAAATTAAAAGAAGAGTGCCATTGTTATTTCGACATCTTGTGTGTCTTTAACAGGTTCAAAAAATAAATTTGTCAATCTACTTCATTTTGGTTAATATATAAAGGATTTATTATTATTATTATTATTATTATTATTATTATTATTATTATTAGTAGTAGTAGTAGTAGTAGTAGTAGTAGTAGTAGTAGTAGTAGTAGTAGTAGTAGTATTATATCTGACACACTCAGCTTGTTCCTGGAGGTGTGATTAACGTAGCAGCCGTTCACTTCCCGTGAACTAAGGTGGTATATTCTTATCAGGTCTCAAGGACTTTGCGGAGACTCTTTGCATTGCCAAGTAATGCCATATTCCGGGAGTGCTCTGTTTTCACTTTGATGTCAAGCCTTTTTTCAACCACTTCCCAATTTTTTAATTTCATTGCTTACTGTACCTAGAGTACCAACGCTTACATAAATTTTTGATTTCTCTCTCCAGAGCGTCATATCTCAGTCAATTGTTTCTCCTCTTTTCTTCAGTGATTCTGCTGTCCCCAGAGTAAGCGATGTCCATGATCAGACAAAATCTTTCTCCCCAGTCTACCAGCACAATATCAATATTCGATTCCATGATCACATTGTGGCTTTAATTCCCAACGTTTCTTTGTTCTGTCAGTTTCTATCATCCCCTTTGGCCCATGCTCATACCATTCTCCCGACTTTTCCAATTCAAACTCGTAACATAGTTCCCACTGAACTATTCTGGTGACATTGTCGTATCTTCTCTTCTATTCTCTATGAGCCAATTTGCTGCATTCGCTTAAAATATGCTATATTGTCTCTCTAATTTCCCCACACATTCTACATCTGTTAGATTCTGAGGAATTGTCATGGCTATGCTTCCTATAGTTTGTTCTTAACGCTTATCCCTCCGCTGCCATATCAAAGACTCTGTTTCAGGTTTCAGGTAACATTTTTGTACATGTAACCGCATCCATCTTTTATCCGGATCTGTGTTTCGTGATATCTCGCTCAAGAACTGACGGCGTATCTTCTTATCCTTTCAGTTGTTTTCCCCTCTTTGTTTCTGTCTTCATTTCGTAATTCATCTTCCCCCGACTGCTTTCCGTATATAACAAACCTGGCTTACTTATTTGCACAAGCAATGCTTCCCTAGCATCCATTATATATACAAAGCAACATTGTTTTCTTCTGTCTGAATAAACTCCTCACAGATTATCAATTCTCGATTTCCTTTCTTTCTTTTAGGCGCGTGCGCGCGTGTTTGTATGCATATATGTGTGTATGTATGTATATATGTATGTACAGGGTGTTCAAAAAATCTCTCCGCAGTGAATTTCTTTCATCCTGTGCATCACCATGGCGCTACTCCAGGAGTTTTTCGGTGAGCGGATTATTTCGAAGGGACTCAGGCCACCAAGATTACCTGATTTAACACCGCCAGACAATTTTTTTTTTCTGGGGAGCAAGTAAAGGATCAGTGCACAAGAATTGCCCAAAGACCCATTAAATACTTATTGCGGAGAGACTTTTTGAACACCCTGTATAATGGCTTAAAATTTTTCCACAAGGCCCGCAATTTTAGTGGGAGAGGATTTTCGATTACATCGACCCAGGCACGTGACTGGTTGATCGTGAAAGGATGAAAGGCAAAGTTGACCTCAACGGGATTTGTACAAGGCCTGAAATTTCGTGGGGTGAGCGTTAGTTAATCACATTGACCCCAGTAATAGATTGATAATTATTTTATTGACCCCCGAAAGAATGAAGGGAAAATTTAGCGCCAGTGGAATTTGAACACAGGATGTAAGGCGTCGGAAGAAATGCTTTTACGAGGAGGTATCAAAAGAGTTCCCGGACTAGTTCTGTAGCGCGCCAACAGACGGCAGCACACGGCTGCGTACGCAGTGAAAGCTAGAAGCGACCTTCATGAGGCAGTGTGCCGAGTGACATCGCTGTGTTTGCTTCGAAAGTTGTGAAAACAGCAGTGGAATTTGAACTCAGAAGGTGCTTTCTTCCAATACCTTACGAAACAATTTGTTCGATGCGCTAACACTTCTGCCCGCTCCCCACCTTAACAACAACAACAACAACAACAACAACAACAACAACAACAACAACAAGGATAACCCTTTTTCAAAACATGAAAGTTTGGGAGAATGGCCAAGTCGATTATATTAATCCGCAGTGTTTAATTATTCTTATTTCATCGATCTTCAGACGATAAAAGGCAGAGTCAGTCTCGACGGAATTTGAACTCGGTAGGTAAAACCGAAAGAAATGCTGCTTAGCATTTTGTCCGGCATGCTAACGATTCTGCCAGCTCATCGCTTTACTACTACTACTACTACTACTACTACTACTAGTAATAATAATAATAATAATAATAATAATAACACCAGGACTTACAAATATATATAAATACAGAAAATTGCACTACTGGGCACTGCACACATCCTACGCAAAACACTTTCAATACAGTAACCATAAGAGCATCACAGCAAACCACAGCAGATACCCAAGGCACACAGAGCTGCGCTCGGTAGTGAAGTGAAAGCACGCTATAAAAATAAAACTACTGAACAATAATAACAATAATGATATTAGTCTTTTCTAATATTGGCACAAGGCCTGACATTTTTGGGCAGGGGGTTTAGTCAATTACTCGATTGGTATTTATTTTATCGACCCCTAAAGGATGAAAAGCAAAGTCGACCTCGGCGGAAATTTGAACTCAGAATGTGGAGACGGACGAAATGCCGCCAAAGCATTAAGTCCGGCGTGTTAACGATTCTCCTAACAGAATAAGGGTTGGCCCGAAGCAGAAGAACAAGAACAGCAACTACAACAACGACGACGACGACAGCAATACTTCATGCCTGCTGCCTTTGTTCATATCGACCACCCGCTTCATCCATTACCCTATCTTCACTTCTTCTGTCGAAAAGTCAGAATCAATATATATCGAACAGGTATCTTTTATTGCTCCACCTTATTCTACTTTTATCGCTCTCATTTCACACATTTTTTTGTGTGCATTGAGAGTGTTTTCTTCTTCTTTTTTTATTTTTCCTGGCGTTATTTATCTCAAAGTGACCACAAAAGAACTTCCATAATCGATTTGGTTGACTGCGTGACTGATCTCATCGAAATCAGTATTATCTCCTGCCAGATAACTCCCATGGATGAGCAGCCAGTGAAGAGTGAAGGAGAACTGCTTCTAGTTCGTTCCAAACAGTTTCAGAAACGCTCGATTGACTAAACTAACAATGACAAATCATTGAAATTGGAAGTTGACAATGACGACCGACAGGCAAATCTTCCAGAAAAAAACAAAACAAAAACAAAAACAAGAACCTGCTGAATATTTCTGATGTGACCTTAACGCAATAACCATACGTTTCATTAATTCTTTGCACGAATTGTAGCGTAGTTCCAGGCCGGGTTCTGATCGATAAAACCCATAGAACACAAGTAGTTACTCGATCGACCAGGAGGGATCTGTATAGTTATTGCTCCAAGCGATATGTGTTTGAGTTCAGGGAAGATTTGGCTGTTATTTCTGTCAGGTCGAACGACCACATAGAAGGGTATGAAACATTTTGCTACGGCCGTTTTGGCGTCACCTACTTGGCGCCGTTGATTCGATGCTGACTTATTTGACATAACGTTTTAATGTTTCTCCCCTTCTGTCCCAAGCCACCTTTCTCTGTTTATGCGTGTGTACTTAACTCTTTTCGTGTGTATGAGGAGAGAGGGGTAAGTGTTCAATGAATAAACTGTAGTATTTCTCTCTCTCTCTCTCTCTGTCCTCTCTCTCTCTCTCTCTCTCTCTCTGTCCTCTCTCTCTCTCTCTCTCTCTCTCTGTCCTCTCTCTCTCTCTCTGTCCTCTCTCTCTCTTTCTCTGTCCCCTCTCTCTCTTTCTCTGTCCTCTCTCTCTCTCTCTTTCTTACCTTCCCCCTCTCTCTTCCCTTTTCTCTCTGTTTATGTGTGTGTACATCTAGAAATGTTTGTACGTGTAAGGGTCTCCCTCCCTCCCTCCTCCCTCCTCCCTCCCTCCTCCCTCCTCCCTCCTCCCTCCCTCTTTTCTCTCTCCCTATCCCCCTTTCTATCACACACGCATACACTCCGTACGTGTACATTTCTGCGCACGCACAAATTACCGTCACCACAGCATACTGAATGCCGCATCAGCCGCGCCAAATCCTCTACATCCAAGTAGCTGCGTCCAATAGTCTCATTCCCTCCAAGACGAGATAAAGGATAAGCTATCCGGTCCTGAAAATCTCTTCGGCCCTGGATAACGATTTACGTTCCTTTGTTTGATTCTAGTTCATTGTCTTGTTGTTGTTGTTATTGTTGTTATTGCTGTTGTTGTTATTGTTGTTGTTTTTGTTATTATTGTAGCTGTTGTTGTTATCGTCGGTGTTGGGCAGTATTTGGGGTGCAACAGTAGAGTCGAAGACATACCAGACGCAACCATCTCATTTTCGGAAAATAACCATAGAAACAGTTAATCTGACCAACGAAGGAAGGAGCCTCTACGTGGCCACTCGACATGCTGTGCATAGCAGCTAAATCCTCCTAAAATCACATCCTGCCGTCTTAAAAATATCTTTTAGTTTTCGTATTTTCCAGTGTTGTTCCCTGTCTATTGAAGAAGGATAGAAAAATAATAGATTTATAAGCCTTAAAATTCACCCCGTAATTGCCCACGGGCATATGGCATCGTGGTTAAGAGCGCGGGCTACTAACCCCAAGGTTCCGAGTTCGATTCACGGCAGCGACCTGATTAATAATAATAATAACAATAATATAATAATAGTAACATCGTTAGGAATGAGAACCCAGGTTCGAAATTTTCTCAAGACACCTGACGAAGGCTGGAGGGTATATCAACCGAAACGTTGTGTTAACAACAAACAAGATGAGGACAATTATCCGACAAATGTAAATAATGTATATATACATATATATACACATATATATGTTTATGTGTCTGGCTTTAAGGGTATCGTGAAAGGCCTGTTTGGAGGCCCAACATTCTGAGTTCTTTTACAAGGCTTGGAAAAACTGAAGGACCGCTGCATTAAGTGTGTGAATGTCAGAGGGGAATATGTTGAATGAAATCATAATTAATTGATCCTCTTTTACCCCAGACAAGGAACTTTTCAGTAGCCCAAAACATTAATGTGTGTCATTAGCTTGTTGTGATAGGAGTTCGACTAGCAGGGAGCTGTTCTAAGTGCTACCCATTAGATCTAAGTC
Organism: Octopus bimaculoides; assembly: GCF_046866305.1. Classification (NCBI taxonomy): domain Eukaryota; kingdom Metazoa; phylum Mollusca; class Cephalopoda; order Octopoda; family Octopodidae; genus Octopus; species Octopus bimaculoides. Next base: position 9,472,361 of record NC_142934.1, on the reverse strand, counting down.
AACCAAATTTTCGCCTTTTCGTCTATGACCAACGAATCAAAGTCTTGGATATGAATACTAGTTGCGTGGGTAGTTGGCATAATTTTGAACTAAAATGAGCTAAGAATGATTACTCAGAGTGGCTTTACCTCTTGTTAATTATTGTACAGTTTCTACAGGCGGGAACAATTTTAATAAAACAAGAATTTATGTCGTATGGTATTCGATAGACCTATATTTGTCTATCTTGCTTTGGCAGGTTGGTTTCAAATGTCTATCGCACGTTTATAACTAGCATTGAGGTTATTTCTACGAAAACAACCAGGTAACGGGAGAGAAAAAAACCCGGGTATGAAGGAATAAATAAATATACTAAGAAATAGTGCGAAATTGGAAGATAAAAAAGGATGTAAACAATAAAAGAGAAAAAAAATGCAAGAAATTTTAAAAAAAAGAAAAAGAAAGGAAAATGCTGAATGAGAAAGAAAAAATAGATAGCTAAATGAAATAAAAAAAAAGATATCTAAATGGAAGAAGAAAGGAATAAAGGAAGAAAAATAAGGAATCTATAAACCAAACACTATTCATTCTGTCCAGGAAATTGCTAGACTCTAACAGGTATTGTTCGGTGCAAAGTTTCAAACAAGAAGTGTTTGTATTGTAATAAAAATGCATCACTTCGCTAATGTTTTCTAATGTTTCCAAGTTACATAAAACAAACACACACTGCTAATTCTCAATGTAAATCGATTCACACACGCACGCACACGCGCGCACACACACGCGCGCGCACACGCACACACAGAGTTATATGAACGCACGCATGCACACAAATTCCTCAAATACACATGTATGAACATGCGTGCATGCATTCAACGGCCATACACATTATTAACCCGACTTATATATATGTATATATATATATATATATATATATATATATATATATATATATATATAAATAACACGCACACACATATACGTATGTGTGTATACACACACACGCACATACATACATATATACAGACATTCATACATACATACATTCATATATACATACATACATACATGCATACGTACATACATACACGTAAACGGCTATATGTATAAATATAAATAAACACACACACATATATATGCACGCGTGTATACACACACACACACACACGCACATACATACATATATACATACATTCATACATACATTCATATATACGTACATACATGCATACATACATACACGCAAACGGGTATATGTATAAATAGAAATACACACACATATATATGCACATGTGTATACACACACGCACATACATATATACATACATACACACACGTAAACCAAGTCACACACGTACCTAAACACACAAACCATTCTCTTTGATTCGGTTCAAACATTTCTCCGTTTAATTCCATATTCCAGCGCTTCTCACCCCCCTTTTTCCCTCATTCTTTTCCACTCTCTGTTTCTCTCTAATTTCTCTCACTCTCTCCTTCATACAGTCACCATCCTCTCTCCCAACTTTCACTTTCTAACTTCTGTCTTCTATGGCTTTAATTCTCTCTCTCTCTATTCTTTTCTAATCCTTTTTCTTTCTTACTTCTCCTGAGTATCAGTCTATCAGTCAGCCTATCTCTATACATCTCTTCTTGTCTCTACCTTTTCAATCACGCTTTCTCTCTATAACCTACATCTTTTATCATTTCTCTCTCTTTTTTTCTCTCACATCAATCCGCTATCTTTCTATCAACATACTATCTCTTTCTATCACTTTCCCTTAACCCTGCTTTCTACTTCAATCTTGCTTTCATCCTTTCTTTTTGACTATATAATTATCAGAAGTACAATGAATGATATCGCCGAAAAACAAGTCTTTATTCTTCGCGATAATTTTTCTTGACGCTCTCCGAATCTGTTTATTTTATCTGTGGTTAGGTTATATAGGGTATAAACCGAGTTGATTGTGTTGTTACAACGGGTTTCTAATAATTAGTTACACCGATAAAATACACAAAATTGATTCCTATTTGGTTTTAAAGGTCAATATCGATCCCAACTTGAGACAAAATTACTTTTAGCAGCAACATATTACCTCTACAAGTATATGAAATGGTCTCTGTCTTTCTCTTGTCGTATTCGACTCGTGAGTGCCAAAGAATTTAGCTCTTTTCTCACTTTCTTTTCCATTTTCAGGATAACCTTGCTAAAACGTGGAGTAAGCAAATCTTTTGGACAGTCCAAGCAGTGACTCATTTGAAGTGGTAATGGATTGTGTAGGACCATTCACATTCTTTGGTACTGCTGACAGCAATAGTTGGTGCAAGTATGCCACAAAACTGACGAACAGCAGACCCCAAATAGATGGCCGTTAACTGGCTTCGGTTCCTCCGCCCTTTGGAGATCCTTGCTTTTCATCCGACAGGGTGTCCAATAATCACCCTCTTCACCAAGCAAACGTGTTGAGGGCTATCGGTTTAGTCGCCGACGACCCGACCATGCCACAGGTTGTAATGGGTTACAAGCTACCAGTAACACTCGAGAGTGAACTGACAATGAGCATATATATATTACAAATACAATCTGTAAGTGGAACAATAAAAATATGCAAGACTTTTCTCAAGTTTAGAATGTGGCATCGTTTTTGTTATTTACATTCCAAGCAAGAAAGATTGTATCTTTGTTAGTAATCAGATTTGCTTTTGCTCCCACACGTGATGCACCAACATAAAGTTTCGAATCTGAACTAGAGTGAGACTACCACAACAGATTTAGATTCTTTCAGTTTCCGTCTACCAAATCCACTCACAAGGCTTTGTTCGGCCCGAGGCTATAGTAGAAGACACTTGCCCAAGGTGCCACGCAGTGGGACTGAACCCGGAACCATGTGGTTGGTAAGCAAGCTACTTACCACACAGCCACTCCTACGCCTACGTCCTTTCTTTTTTCCCTCATATATATTGCGATATATTGTGCCTGTAATTCGAAGGGCCAGCCTTGTCACACTCTGTGTCACGCTGAATATCCCCGAGAACTACGTTAAGGGTATTTGTGTCTGTGGAGTGCTCAGCCACTTGCACGTTAATTTCACGTGCAGGCTGTTCCATTGATCGGATCAACTGGAACCCTCGTCGTCGTAAGCGACGGAGTGCCAACAACAACAGTACCAACAATATTGCGATTAAAATAAACGGGGACACACAATTGATTCCATCGCTACAGGATAACGGTTGATGTTGTCACCCCTCCCCATACGTTCTGCTGTTGATTGTGCTTCTGCTACGGCGAGATAGAAATTCACAAGTTTACGATTATTTGATTCTCGTTCCTCTACCGGTGCTTATGAAATAAGCAAATAACAAAACTTGACAATACTAACCGATTATTTGTCTACTGTGGTTACAAGCTCTACTGTGTTTAAAAATACTTTAAATAATGTATCCTAAGGCAAACTATTCCTGTTAAAATAAAGAAGGAATAGCTATGCTTGGATTGACCACTAGAACTAAACAACAACAACAACAACAACAACCGCTAGCCTCTTCTAAATGGTAACCACCACAAAAATTAGTATCACTACCAATATACAACACCACTGCCAATTCCATCACCACCACCAGCACCACCAGCACCACCAGCACCACTAGCACCAGCACCACCACCACCACCAGCAGCAGCACCACCACCACCACTAACATCACTACCGCTCCACCAGTACACATCACCACTGCCACTGCCACCACTTCCACTACCATCACCACTGCCACCACCGCCACCGCTGCGAACCATTACCGTCGCCTTCTTAAATATTGTAACCGGAACTTTCATGAAAGCAGTGTTAGATTTAGCCAAGTCGAAGAAACAATACAAGCTGTGACATGATTTCCTGGCAGAACTTCCATTTAACGCTTTTCTTGATCATTATCGCAGAGACGGATCGAAATAGGATCACCACTCTAAACAATCGGATTATTGACTACTACTACTACTTCCACAACTGCTACTACTAATACTAGTAATAAATAATTCTTTATTAGCCACAAGGGGCTTACATAAAACAACAGGAAATGACAATACAGGACGATACAACGGGTTTTAAAACGTGTAAACAGTGGACAAGAAAAAAATATTGAACAAAACTCCCAAAAGGGGGGCGGAGAAGCGCTTTAAGGCTACTCGTGGAAAAACGCACAAAAGCTACGTGTGACCTAACAAAAGCTACGTGTGACCTACGTGTGACCTAACCATCTCTTTTTATTTTCACAGGCGCATGCTCAAAACGGGTCCTTTCACACTGACCATTTTGTCCCCTCATTCGCCCACCTTCCAACAAACTTGCTAGAAGACAACACTTCCCTCTCCACCCTCACGCTAATACTGTTGTTGGCACTCCATTGCTTACGACGTCGAGGGTTCCAGTTGATCCGATCAACGGAACAGCCTGCTCGTGAAATTAACGTGCAAGTGGCTGAGCACTCCACAGACACGTCTACCCTTAACGTAGTTCTCGGGGATATTCAGCGTGACACAGTGAGACAAAGCTGACCCTTTGAATAACAGGCACAACAGAAACAGGAAGTAAGAGTGAGAGAAAGTTGTGGTGAAAGAGTACAGCAGGGTTCGCTACCATCCCCTGCCGGAGCCTCATGGAGCTTTAGGTGTATTCGCTCAATAAACTCTCACAACCTCCGGTCTGGGAATCGAAACCGCAATCCTATGACCGCGAGTCCGCTGCCTTAACCACTGGGCCATTGCGCCTCCACACGCTATTACTAGTAATAATGATTCCAAATTTTGGCACAATGCCAGCAAGTTCGTGCGAGGGGGTAAGTCGATCACATCGACCCCAGTACTCAACTGGTACTTCATTTATCGACCCCAAAAGGATGAAAGGCAATGTCGACCTCGGCGGAAGCCACCAATAATAATAATGGTAATAATTATAATAATCCTTTTTACTAAAGACACAAGGCCTGAATTTTTTTGGGGAGTGGACTATTCGATTACATCGATACCAACTGTTCAGCTGGTACTTATTTTATTGAATCCGAAGGGATGAAAGGCAAAGTCAACCACGGCGGAATTTGAACTCAGAACGTAAAGACGGATGAAATACCGCTAAGCATTTTGTCCGGCGTGCTAACGGCTCAGCCAGCTCGTCGCCTTAATAATCATAACAATAATAATAACGACAATTTATTTTGCTATGGGAGCAACGGATGAGATGACATTACTAAAAACAAACTCAGAAGAAGTAAAGAAAATAATACAAAAAATACAAAAAATAACAATTACATAATCGAGACTCAGAGAGCAAAAGTCAACGAAGAATCCCCATAGATCCAGGATTACCCGGTCTATTGAGGGCAATTTTCTTTTCCCAGCTGTGTTCTCAAGAGGCCTATAGGCACTAACTGAGAGTAGCCCCATTCACCCAATCCATGCTTGCCGCTTTCCCACACGTCTCAAAACATTGGATGGAATTTAGCATCTGATTGTCCATCTTCACCTTCCCCTTCAAACGGTATTTGTAGAAGTTGATTAGGATTTGCTTGAAGAGGGAAGCGTTTGTTCTTATTGCCCTCAGCGTTCTCAAACATACAACCTCTTTCGCTATAGCCATCACACAGGAGGAACTTATTTGTTTTTCCGACATAAAAAAATTAATGCGGTAGGACTACCTTCACGATAACCTCGGCTGATGGCCGGATCTATCCTTCATGCAATAACAGCTATTTGACAAAATTCCACAAGTCATCAGTGCTCGTATACTAAATAAATGTGTGTAGAACGATTTCTCGTAACTCGATCTCTACTCGTATCTCGATCACTTCCGATTGATGGTAGTCTCATGCTTGTTGAGTTTATCCCAAAGTGGCAAAGTACCCCGCTAACATTGCCTATCAGAGATTTCTGGAAGTTTTCCAGAGTCATCCGGAATAAACTGCTTAGCGGGTCTTCGTCGAAGGCCAAAAGCTCATCAAGAACATCTTCGCTCTTGTCCATTATTAATCTTTTATAAATTGTATGTACTATAACCTTCAACCGACCGAAATAGCTACGATACTGGAAAACGTTTCAGCTATCGGGCACTAAATCTTAGTATATGCTTGACTGAGCACTGTGGATCTGCTAGAAAGACCAACTATTTGAAGACGTATCTGATAAAACGTGGCCATAGTTTCTCATTAGTAATCTCTGTCGATGCACATCATTAGCCACATCATACCGATCTATCTGCGTAGAGAGAGTTGGAGCAAGGAGCAGAGCAACGGACGTTCAAATTTAGTCAGATGCAGTCAGGTCAAAGTACGACGGTGAAATAGTAACATATAACAGTAGTGACCCTTCAGGGAAAGATTCCTCTTAACATCAATTCTGCCCCAGTTCACCTCCATCTGGAGATTTGGACCGAACCAGACTCTCAAGAACTTTAACCAGTACAATGACAGGCGCTGACGGACGTGGATTTATTTCTTCAGATGCTAAGATGCAAATCGACAAACTTGCCCACCTTAATACATGGTCTTGTTATCTCATATTCCTGCAGCACAGTGCTGACCATGACGATTTCTGATAGTTAAAGGTAATATTATCCATTTATACAAAAATGGCTCTGCTGTGTCTCAGCAGAATGTCCATCAACGCAGCTGACTTATGATGATGATGATGATGATGGTGGTAGTGGTGGTGGGGATGGTGAATGATGGTCCCGGCGAGTTTTTCCATTAACCCACAAAGAGGGAAAATATGTTAGACGATTGAATCTATATAAATATATCACGCAAATTCTTCTGATGAGGGACTAGCGACCGAAACGTCAAGACACATTTCCTTTTTTTAAAGCGTTACACTAATACAACATTTATCAAAACTTGTCTCTCTCGTGTTGTCTTTTCCTGTCCTCATTGCTTCGTTATTACTCAAAAGCATAGGCATCAAAGCCTACCGTGGTGTTAAGCCATTCTTTGGTAGGAAAAGGATATTTATTAGTCTAGTATATTAGCATTTATTTATTTATAATATCATTAATATTTACATTAGTAATATTACTATTTATTGATAGTATTTATTTATTTATTTGTTTGTATTGGTACATGGGTAGGAATCGTGGTTTTGCCCTTAAGCCGGATGTATTTACTTATATATTTATGTCTTTATTTGTTTGTTCGAATGCCAAAATATAAAGCACAGACTTAGATATAATAAAAATAGTCTAGACTTATTCTTTCTAATAAATGAAAACCAGATTCTGGGGAAACTAGTAATTGTCTGCTTCGACCAAAAATAATTCAGTAATATTCGTAAATTAGATTCGAATATTCTAGGGAAATATGAGTTCGGATAATAAAAGCATGGTCGTTCCGTTCTTCAGAGAGAAATAAGGGGAAAATAATTTTTAAAATGTTATCTTTCCGAAGGTGGGTTTTATTTGAAACGTTAGTATTCACGTTCCCCCAAGACATTAGAACTTATCCAATTTTGCAAACTTTTTCCTAGATCGTTGGCGCTAATAAATAAACGAATAAAAAGTTTCACACAATCTCTGATTAAGATCTATGATCGAATGCTGTACAATTATTCCATCATTTTTTTGTAGTAGCACTACATTGTCATTCTTAAAGACAAGGGTTGTAATTTGAGGACGATCGGGCTGTTGCTATTTCCAGCATAATTCGCCGGATAAAATGCTTAGTGGCAGTTCGTCCGTCTTTACATCCTGAGTTCAAACTTTATCGAGCTTTACTTTGCCTTCTATTCTTCCGAAGTCGGTAAAATAAGTGCCAGTTGAACACTGGGGTCGATGTAATCGACTCCCCCTCACACTCAAAAATTGCTAGCCCCGTCAAAGATTTCCAACACAATAGACTGAGTTGGCAGAATCGTTAGAGCAGTGGTAAAATGCTTTGCAGTATTTGTTCTGGCTCTTTACATTTCGAGTTCAAATTACATCGTGGTCAACTTAGCTTTTTCTTCTTTCGGAGTCGATAAAATAAAATAACAGTTATGTATTCGGGTCGATGGTAGCGACTAACGACATCCCTCAAATTTGCTGGCCATCAGATGGTGAATGGCTGTCAGAATCGATAGAGCATCGGAGAAAATGCCTTGCAGTATTTCCTACGACTCCTTACATTCTGAGTTCAAATCCCTCCGAGGGTAATTCTGTCCTCCATCCTTTCGGGTTCGATGAAATAAAATACCAAACAAGAATTGAGGTCGATGGTAGAGACTAACACCTCCCCTCAAAATTGCTGGATTGTACCTAGATTAGAAAGATTTATTTCTGGTACAGTAGACGAGCTGGCAGAATCGTTAGGCCGTCGGACAAAATGCTTAGCGGCATTTCGTCTGTCATTACGTTCTGAGTTCAAATTCCGCCGAGGTCAACTTTGTCTTACATTCTTTTAGAGTCGATAAAATAAGCAGCAGTCGAG